>NW_025745812.1:215000-227500 GCF_021184085.1 Oncorhynchus gorbuscha
GTAGCGAAGTATTTACAATTTAGCAGATTAACACTGGAGTGATAGATGAGCAGATGATGATGTGCAAGTAGAAATACTGGTGTGCAAAGAACAGAAAGTAAATTAAAACAATATGGGGATGAGGTAGGTAGATTGGGTGGGCTATTTACAGATGGACTATGTACAGCTGCAGCGATCAGTTAACTGCTCAGATAGCTGATGTTTAAAGTTAGAGAGGGAGATATGAGTCTCCAGCTTCAGCGATTTTTGCAATTAGTTTCAGTCATTGGCAGCAGAGAACTGGAAGGAAAGGCAGCCAAAGGAGGAATTGTCTATGGGGATGACCAGTGAGATATACCTGCTGGAGCGCGTGCTACTGGTGGGTGTTGTTATCGTGACCAGTGAACTGAGATAAGGCGGAGCTTTACCTAGCATAGACTTATAGGTGACCTTGAGCCAATGGGTTTGGCGACTAATATGTAGCGAAGGCCAGCCGACTAGAGCATACAGGTCGCAGTGGTGGGTGGTATAAGGTGCTTTAGTAACTAAACGGATTGCACTGTGATAAACTGCATCCAGTTTGCTGAGTAGAGTGTTGGAGGCTATTTTATAAATGACATCGCAGAAGTCGAGGATCGGTAGGATGGTCAGTTTTACAAGGGTATGTTTGGCAGCATGAGTGAAGGATGCTTTGTTGGGAAATAGGAAGCCAATTCTAGATTTAACTTTGGATTGGAGATGTTTGATATGGGTCTGGAAGGAGAGTTTACAGTCTAACCAGACACCTAAGTATTTGTAGTTGTCCACATATTCTAAGTCAAAGCCGTCCAGAGTGGTGATGCTGGACGGGCGGGCAGGTGTGGGCAGAGATCGGTTGAAGAGAATGCATTTAGTTTTACTAGCATTTAAAAGCAGTTGGAGGCCATGGAAGGAGTGTTGTATGGCATTGAAGCTCGTCTGGAGGTTAGTTAACACAGTGTCCAAAGAAGGGCCAGAAGTATACAGAATGGTGTCGTCTGAGTAGAGGTGGATCAGAGACTCACCAGCAGCAAGAGCAACATCATTGATATACACAGAGAAGAGAGTCGGCCTGAGAATTAAACCCTGTGGCACCCCCATAGAGACTGCCAGAGGTCCGGACAACAGGCCCTCCGATTTGACACACTGAACTCTGTCTTAGAAATAGTTAGTGAACCAGGCGAGGCAGTCATTTGAGAAACCAAGGCTGTTGAGTCTGCCGATAAGAATGTGGTGACTGACAGAGTCAATCAATTGAAGGACTGTCCTGTACAGAATGATGTGTATTTACAACAGGTGGTGATATACAGAATCAAACTAAAACTCCCCAAATCAAGTCAAATCAAGTCAAATCAAGTCAAATACAAAGTCAAGTCTGTTTCAGTTAAGCAACATGTAATGTATTTAACCTCAATGTAAAGTCAATGTATTTAACCTCAATGTAAAGTCAATGTATTTAACCTCCAATGTAAAGTCAATGTATTTAACCTCCAATGTAAAGTCAATGTATTTAACCTCAATGTAAAGTCAATGTATTTAACCTCAATGTAAAGTCAATGTATTTAACCTCAATGTAAAGTCAATGTATTTAACCTCAATGTATTTAACCTCAATGTAAAGTCAATGTATTTAACCTCAATGTAAAGTCAATGTATTTAACCTCAATGTAAAGTCAATGTAAAGTCAATGTATTTAACCTCAATGTAAAGTCAATGTATTTAACCTCAATGTAAAGTCAATGTAAAGTCAATGTATTTAACCTCAATGTAAAGTCTATGTATTTAACCTCAATGTAAAGTCAATGTATTTAACCTCAATGTAAAGTCAATGTATTTAACCTCAATGTATTTAACCTCAATGTAAAGTCAATGTATTTAACCTCAATGTATTTAACCTCAATGTAAAGTCAATGTATTTAACCTCAATGTAAAGTCAATGTATTTAACCTCAATGTAAAGTCAATGTATTTAACCTCAATGTAAAGTCAATGTATTTAACCTCAATGTAAAGTCAATGTATTTAACCTCAATGTAAAGTCAATGTATTTAACCTCAATGTAAAGTCAATGTATTTAACCTCAATGTAAAGTCAATGTATTTAACCTCAATGTAAAGTCAATGTATTTAACCTCAATGTAAAGTCAATGTATTTAACCTCAATGTAAAGTCAATGTATTTAACCTCAATGTAAAGTCAATGTATTTAACCTCAATGTAAAGTCAATGTATTTAACCAATGTAAAGTCTATGTATTTAACCTCAATGTAAAGTCAATGTATTTAACCTCAATGTAAAGTCAATGTATTTAACCTCAATGTAAAGTCAATGTATTTAACCTCAATGTAAAGTCAATGTATTTAACCTCAATGTATTTAACCTCAATGTAAAGTCAATGTATTTAACCTCAATGTAAAGTCAATGTATTTAACCTCAATGTAAAGTCAATGTATTTAACCTCAATGTAAAGTCAATGTATTTAACCTCAATGTAAAGTCAATGTATTTAACCTCAATGTAACCTCAATGTAAAGTCAATGTGTATTTAAGTCAATGTATTTAACCTCAATGTAAAGTCAATGTATTTAACCTCAATGTATTTAAGTCAATGTATTTAAGTCAATGTATTTAACCTCAATGTAAAGTCTATGTATTTAACCTCAATGTAAAGTCAATGTATTTAACCTCAATGTAAAGTCAATGTATTTAACCTCAATGTATTTAACCTCCAATGTAAAGTCAATGTATTTAACCTCAATGTAAAGTCAATGTATTTAACCTCAATGTATTTAAAGTCAATGTATTTAACCTCAATGTAAAGTCAATGTATTTAATCTCAATGTAAAGTCAATGTATTTAACCTCCAATGTAAAGTCAATGTATTTAACCTCAATGTAAAGTCAATGTATTTAACCTCAATGTAAAGTCAATGTATTTAACCTCCAATGTAAAGTCAATGTATTTAACCTCAATGTAAAGTCAATGTATTTAACCTCAATGTAAAGTCAATGTATTTAACCTCAATGTAAAGTCAATGTATTTAACCTCAATGTATTTAACCTCAATGTATTTAACCTCAATGTAAAGTCAATGTATTTAACCTCAATGTAAAGTCAATGTATTTAACCTCCAATGTAAAGTCAATGTATTTAACCTCAATGTAAAGTCAATGTATTTAACCTCATTGTAAAGTCAATGTATTTAACCTCAATGTAAAGTCAATGTATTTAACATCAATGAAAAGTCAATGTATTTAACATCAATGTATTTAAAAGTCAATGTATTTAACCTCAATGAAAAGTCAATGTATTTAACCTCAATGTAAAGTCAATGTATTTAACCTCAATGTAAAGTCAATGTATTTAATGTATTTAACCTCAATGTAAAGTTTATTTAACCTCAATGTAAAGTCAATGTATTTAACCTCCAATGTAAAGTCAATGTATTTAACCTCAATGTAAAGTCAATGTATTTAACAATGTAAATCAATGTAAAGTCAATGTATTTAACCTCAATGTAAAGTCAATGTATTTAACCTCAATGTATTTAACCAATGTAAAGTCAATGTATTTAACCTCAATGTAAAGTCAATGTATTTAATCTCAATGTAAAGTCAATGTATTTAACCTCAATGTAAAGTCAATGTATTTAACCTCAATGTATTTAACCTCAATGTAAAGTCAATGTATTTAACCTCAATGTAAAGTCAATGTATTTAACCTCAATGTAAAGTCAATGTATTTAACCTCAATGTAAAGTCAATGTATTTAATCTCAATGTAAAGTCAATGTATTTAACCTCAATGTAAAGTCAATGTATTTAACCTCAATGTATTTAACCTCAATGTAAAGTCAATGTATTTTAACCTCAATGTAAAGTCAATGTATTTAACCTCAATGTAAAGTCAATGTATTTAACCTCAATGTAAAGTCAATGTATTTAACCTCAATGTAAAGTCAATGTATTTAACCTCAATGTAAAGTCAATGTATTTAACCTCAATGTAAAGTCAATGTATTTAACCTCAATGTAAAGTCAATGTATTTAACCTCAATGAAAAGTCAATGTATTTAACCTCCATGTAATAAAGTCAATGTATTTAACCTCCATGTAATAAAGTCAATGTATTTAACCTCAATGTAAAGTCAATGTATTTAACCTCCATGTAATAAAGTCAATGTATTTAACCTCAATGTATTTAACCTCAATGTATTTAACCTCAATGTAAAGTCGATGTATTTAACCTCAATGTAAAGTCAATGTATTTAACCTCAATGAAAAGTCAATGTATTTAATCTCAATGTAAAGTCAATGTATTTAACCTCAATGAAAAGTCAATGTATTTAACCTCAATGTAAAGTCAATGTATTTAACCTCAATGTAAAGTCAATGTATTTAACCTCAATGTATTTAACCTCCAATGTAAAGTCAATGTATTTAATCTCAATGAAAAGTCAATGTATTTAATCTCAATGAAAAGTCAATGTATTTAACGTCAATGTAAAGTCAATGTATTTAACCTCAATGAAAAGTCAATGTATTTAATCTCAATGAAAAGTCAATGTATTTAACCTCCAAATAAAGTCAATGTATTTAACCTCAATGTAAAGTCAATTGTACCTCCATGTAATAAAGTCAATGTATTTAACCTCCAATGTAAAGTCAATGTATTTAACCTCAATGTAAAGTCAATGTATTTAACCTCCATGTAATAAAGTCAATGTATTTAACCTCCATGTAATAAAGTCAATGTATTTAACCTCAATGTAAAGTCAATGTATTTAACCTCCATGTAATAAAGTCAATGTATTTAACCTCAATGTAAAGTCAATGTATTTAACCTCAATGTATTTAACCTCAATGTAAAGTCAATGTATTTAACCTCAATGTAAAGTCAATGTATTTAACCTCAATGTAAAGTCAATGTATTTAATCTCAATGTAAAGTCAATGTATTTAATCTCAATGTAAAGTCAATGTATTTAACCTCAATGTAAAGTCAATGTATTTAACCTCATTGTAAAGTCAATGTATTTAACCTCAATGTATTTAACCTCAATGTATTTAACCTCAATGTATTTAACCTCAATGTATTTAACCTCCAATGTAAAGTCAATGTATTTAATCTCAATGTAAAGTCAATGTATTTAACCTCCAATGTAAAGTCAATGTATTTAACCTCAATGTATTTAACCTCAATGTATTTAACCTCCAATGTAAAGTCAATGTATTTAACCTCAATGTAAAGTCAATGTATTTAACCTCAATGTAAAGTCAATGTATTTAACCTCAATGTAAAGTCCATGTATTTAACCTCAATGTATTTAACCTCAATGTATTTAACCTCCAATGTAAAGTCAATGTATTTAACCTCAATGTATTTAACCTCAATGTATTTAACCTCAATGTATTTAACCTCAATGTATTTAACCTCCAATGTAAAGTCAATGTATTTAACCTCCAATGTAAAGTCAATGTATTTAACCTCAATGAAAAGTCAATGTATTTAACCTCAATGAAAAGTCAATGTATTTAACCTCAATGAAAAGTCAATGTATTTAACCTCAATGAAAAGTCAATGTATTTTACCTCAATGTAAAGTCAATGTATTTTACCTCAATGTAAAGTCAATGTATTTAACCTCAATGTAATATCAATGTATTTAACCTCAATGAAAAGTCAATGTATTTAACCTCAATGAAAAGTCAATGTATTTAACCTCAATGTGGGAGGGGGACACCTGAGGAGAGGTGGGAATGTAAAGTCAATGTATTTAACCTCCAATGTAAAGTCAATGTATTTAACCTCAATGTATTTAACCTCAATGTATTTAATCTCAATGTAAAGTCAATGTATTTACCCTCAATGTAAAGTCAATGTATTTAACCTCCAATGTAAAGTCAATGTATTTAACCTCAATGTATTTAACCTCAATGTATTTAACCTCAATGTAAAGTCAATGTATTTAACCTCAATGTAAAGTCAATGTATTTAATCTCAATGTAAAGTCAATGTATTTAATCTCAATGTAAAGTCAATGTATTTAACCTCAATGTATTTAACCTCAATGTATTTAACCTCAATGTATTTAACCTCAATGTATTTAACCTCAATGTATTTAACCTCAATGTATTTAACCTCAATGTATTTAACCTCAATGTATTTAAAGTCAATGTATTTAACCTCAATGTAATATCAATGTATTTAACCTCAATGTAAAGTCAATGTATTTAACCTCAATGAAAAGTCAATGTATTTAACCTCATTGTAAAGTCAATGTATTTAACCTCAATGTATTTAACCTCCAATGAAAAGACAAGGTTCAGTTCAGTTCCAAAATCCAGAAAGAAAATCCCCAAATCAGTAAACATCCACTGGGGATCCCAGGCTTGATGTGATCAGTTCAGTAGGCCTGAGAAAGAAGTCCACAAAGTTAAAGTTATTTTGATAATAAACACAATGTCCCTTCAGTCTTGTGTTGAACTGAGAACTGGGTTTTTAAACTAACAGTTTATTTAGAGACCAAACATTTGTGATTCTGACAACAACAGATGTAGAGCTTCATACAGCATGTCAGTTCTTTGACTGTGTGTGTGTGTGTGTGTGTGTGTGTGTGTGTGTGTGTGTGTGTGTGTGTGTGTGTGTGGGTGTGTGTGTGTGTGTGGACTTTGTTCTCTGCAGGAGAGAAGAAGTTTGGGACTGATGAAGAACAGTTCATCACCATCCTGGGGAACAGGAGTACTGAACACCTGAGGAGAGGTGGGAGGGGGACACCTGAGGAGAGGTGGGAGGGGGGACACCTGAGGAGAGGTGGGAGGGGGGGGACACCTGAGGAGAGGTGGGAGGGGGACACTGAGGGAGGTGGGACTGAACACCTGAGGAGAGGTGGGGAGGGGGACACCTGAGGAGAGGTGGGAGGGGGACACCTGAGGAGAGGTGGGAGGGGGACACCTGAGGAGAGGTGGGAGGGGGGACACCTGAGGAGAGGTGGGAGGGGGACACCTGAGGAGAGGTGGGAGGGGGACACCTGAGGAGAGGTGGGAGGAGAGGTGGGGGGACACCTGAGGAGAGGAGGGGACACCTGGGAGGGGGAGGGGGGACACCTGAGGAGAGGTGGGAGGGGGACACCTGAGGAGAGGTGGGAGGGGGACACCTGAGGAGAGGTGGGAGGGGGACACCTGAGGAGAGGTGGGAGGGGGGACACCTGAGGAGAGGTGGGAGGGGGACACCTGAGGAGAGGTGGGAGGGGGACACCTGAGGAGAGGTGGGAGGGGGACACCTGAGGAGAGGTGGGAGGGGGACACCTGAGGAGAGGTGGGAGGGGGACACCTGAGGAGAGGTGGGAGGGGGGACACCTGAGGAGAGGTGGGAGGTGGGGGGGGACACCTGAGGAGGAGGAGGGGGAGGGGGGAGGGGAGGGGGACACCTGAGGAGAGGTGGGAGGGGGACACCTGAGGAGAGGTGGGAGGGGGACACCTGAGGAGAGGTGGGAGGGGGACACCTGAGGAGAGGTGGGAGGGGGACACCTGAGGAGAGGTGGGAGGGGGACACCTGAGGAGAGGTGGGGGGGGACACCTGAGGAGAGGTGGGAGGGGGACACCTGAGGAGAGGTGGGAGGGGGACACCTGAGGAGAGGTGGGAGGGGGACACCTGAGGAGAGGTGGGAGGGGGACACCTGAGGAGAGGTGGGAGGGGGACACCTGAGGAGAGGTGGGAGGGGGACACCTGAGGAGAGGTGGGAGGAGGGGGGGGACACCTGAGGAGAGGTGGGAGGGGGACACCTGAGGAGAGGTGGGAGGGGGACACCTGAGGAGAGGTGGGAGGGGGAGGAGAGGTGGGGGGGACACCTGAGGAGAGGTGGGAGGGGACACCTGAGGAGAGGTGGGAGGGGGACACCTGAGGAGAGTGGGGGGGACACCTGGGAACACCTGAGGAGAGGTGGGAGGGGGACACCTGAGGAGAGGTGGGAGGGGGACACCTGAGGAGAGGTGGGAGGGGGACACCTGAGGAGAGGTGGGAGGGGGACACTGAGGAGGTGGGAGGGGGACACCTGAGGAGAGGTGGGAGGTGGGGGGGGACACCTGAGGAGAGGTGGGAGGTGGGGGGGACACCTGAGGAGAGGTGGGAGGGGGGACACCTGAGGAGAGGTGGGAGGGGGGGGAACAGGGTACTGAACACCTGAGGAGAGGTGGGAGGGGGACACCTGAGGAGAGGTGGGAGGGGGACACCTGAGGAGAGGTGGGAGGGGGACACCTGAGGAGAGGTGGGAGGGGGGGGGACACCTGAGGAGAGGTGGGAGGGGGGACACCTGAGGGAGGTGGGAGGGGGGGGACACTGGGAGGGGGACACCTGAGGAGAGGTGGGAGGGGGACACCTGAGGAGAGGTGGGAGGGGGACACCTGAGGAGAGGTGGGAGGGGGACACTGAGGAGAGGTGGGAGGGGGACACCTGAGGAGAGGTGGGAGGGGGACACCTGAGGAGAGGTGGGAGGGGGACACCTGAGGAGAGGTGGGAGGGGGACACCTGAGGAGAGGTGGGAGGGGGACACCTGAGGAGAGGTGGGAGGGGGACACCTGAGGAGAGGTGGGAGGGGGACACCTGAGGAGAGGTGGGAGGTGGGGGGGACACCTGAGGAGAGGTGGGAGGGGGACACCTGAGGAGAGGTGGGAGGGGGGACACCTGAGGAGAGGTGGGAGGGGACACCTGAGGAGAGGTGGGAGGGGGGACACCTGAGGAGAGGTGGGAGGGGGACACCTGAGGAGAGGTGGGAGGGGGACACCTGAGGAGAGGTGGGAGGGGGGGACACCTGAGGAGAGGTGGGAGGGGGACACCTGAGGAGAGGTGGGAGGGGGACACCTGAGGAGAGGTGGGAGGGGGACACCTGAGGAGAGGTGGGAGGGGGACACCTGAGGAGAGGTGGGAGGGGGACACCTGAGGAGAGGTGGGAGGGGGGACACCTGAGGAGAGGTGGGAGGGGGAACTGAGGAGTACTGACACCTGAGGAGAGGTGGGAGGTGGGGGGGGACACCTGAGGAGAGGTGGGAGGGGGACACCTGAGGAGAGGTGGGAGGGGGACACCTGAGGAGAGGTGGGAGGGGGGACACCTGAGGAGAGGTGGGAGGGGGACACCTGAGGAGAGGTGGGAGGGGGACACCTGAGGAGAGGTGGGAGGGGGACACCTGAGGAGAGGTGGGAGGTGGGGGGGGACACCTGAGGAGAGGTGGGAGGGGGGGGACACCTGAGGAGAGGTGGGAGGGGGGACACCTGAGGAGAGGTGGGAGGGGGACACCTGAGGAGAGGTGGGAGGGGGACACCTGAGGAGAGGTGGGAGGGGGGGGACACCTGAGGAGAGGTGGGAGGGGGACACCTGAGGAGAGGTGGGGGGGGGAACAGGGAGGTACTGGGAGGGGGACACCTGAGGAGAGGTGGGAGGGGGACACCTGAGGAGAGGTGGGAGGGGGACACCTGAGGAGAGGTGGGAGGGGGGGGACACCTGAGGAGAGGTGGGGGGGGGGACACCTGAGGAGAGGTGGGGGGGGGGGGACACCTGAGGAGAGGTGGGAGGGGGACACCTGAGGAGAGGTGGGAGGGGGGGGACTGAGGAGACCTGAGGGGGACACCTGAGGAGAGGTGGGAGGGGGACACCTGAGGAGAGGTGGGAGGTGGGGGGGACACCTGAGGAGAGGTGGGAGGGGGGGGGACACCTGAGGAGGTGGGAGGGGGACACCTGAGGAGAGGTGGGAGGGGGGACACCTGAGGAGAGGTGGGAGGGGGGACACCTGAGGAGAGGTGGGAGGGGGACACCTGAGGAGAGGTGGGAGGGGGACACCTGACCTGAGGAGAGGTGGGAGGGGGGGGAGGTGGGGGGGGACACCTGAGGAGAGGTGGGGGGGGGGGACACCTGAGGAGAGGTGGGAGGGGGACACCTGAGGAGAGGTGGGAGGGGGACACCTGAGGAGAGGTGGGAGGGGGGGGGACACCTGAGGAGAGGTGGGAGGGGGACACCTGAGGAGAGGTGGAGAGGGGGACACCTGAGGAGAGGTGGGAGGGGGACACCTGAGGAGAGGTGGGAGGGGGACACCTGAGGAGAGGTGGGGGGGGGGGGGGACACCTGAGGAGACTGGGGGGGGGGGACACCTGAGGAGAGGTGGGAGGGGGACACCTGAGGAGAGGTGGGAGGGGGGACACCTGAGGAGAGGTGGGAGGGGGACACCTGAGGAGAGGTGGGAGGGGGGGGACACCTGAGGAGAGGTGGGAGGGGGACACCTGAGGAGAGGTGGGAGGTGGGGGGGGACACCTGAGGAGAGGTGGGAGGGGGACACCTGAGGAGAGGTGGGGGGGGACACCTGAGGAGAGGTGGGAGGGGGACACCTGAGGAGAGGTGGGAGGGGGACACCTGAGGAGAGGTGGGAGGGGGACACCTGAGGAGAGGTGGGAGGGGGACACCTGAGGAGAGGTGGGAGGGGGACACCTGAGGAGAGGTGGGAGGGGGACACCTGAGGGAGGGGGACACCTGAGGAGAGGTGGGAGGTGGGGGGGACACCTGAGGAGAGGTGGGAGGGGGACACCTGAGGAGAGGTGGGAGGGGGACACCTGAGGAGAGGTGGGGAGGGGGACACCTGAGGAGAGGTGGGACCTGAGGAGGGGGGACACCTGAGGAGAGGTGGGAGGGGGGGGGAGGAGAGGGGGGACACCTGAGGAGAGGTGGGAGGGGGACACCTGAGGAGAGGTGGGAGGGGGACACCTGAGGAGAGGTGGGAGGGGGGACACCTGAGGAGAGGTGGGAGGGGGACACCTGAGGAGAGGTGGGAGGGGGACACCTGAGGAGAGGTGGGAGGGGGACACCTGAGGAGAGGTGGGAGGGGGACACCTGAGGAGAGGTGGGAGGGGACACCTGAGGAGAGGTGGGAGGGGGACACCTGAGGAGAGGTGGGAGGGGGACACCTGAGGAGAGGTGGGAGGGGGACACCTGAGGAGAGGTGGGAGGGGGACACCTGAGGAGAGGTGGGAGGGGGGGGACACCTGAGGAGAGGTGGGAGGGGGGGGACACCTGAGGAGAGGTGGGAGGGGGGGGACACCTGAGGAGAGGTGGGAGGGGGACACCTGAGGAGAGGTGGGAGGGGGACACCTGAGGAGAGGTGGGAGGGGGACACCTGAGGAGAGGTGGGAGGGGGACACCTGAGGAGAGGTGGGAGGGGGACACCTGAGGAGAGGTGGGAGGTGGGGGGGGACACCTGAGGAGAGGTGGGGGGGGGGGGACACCTGAGGAGAGGTGGGAGGGGGGACACCTGAGGAGAGGTGGGAGGGGGACACCTGAGGAGAGGTGGGAGGGGGACACCTGAGGAGAGGTGGGAGGGGGGGACACCTGAGGAGAGGTGGGAGGGGGACACCTGAGGAGAGGTGGGAGGGGGACACCTGAGGAGAGGTGGGAGGGGGACACCTGAGGAGAGGTGGGAGGAGAGGTGGGGGGGGGACACCTGAGGAGAGGTGGGAGGGGGGACACCTGAGGAGAGGTGGGAGGGGGGGACACCTGAGGAGAGGTGGGAGGGGGGACACCTGAGGAGAGGTGGGAGGGGGGGACACCTGAGGAGAGGTGGGAGGGGGGGGACACCTGAGGAGAGGTGGGAGGGGGACACCTGAGGAGAGGTGGGTGGGGGGGGACACCTGAGGAGAGGTGGGAGGGGGACACCTGAGGAGAGGTGGGAGGGGGACACCTGAGGAGAGGTGGGAGGGGGACACCTGAGGAGAGGTGGGAGGGGGGGGACACCTGAGGAGAGGTGGGAGGGGGGACACCTGAGGAGAGGTGGGAGGGGGACACCTGAGGGAGGTGGGGGGACACCTGAGGAGAGGTGGGGGGGGGACACCTGAGGAGAGGTGGGAGGGGGGACACCTGAGGAGGTGGGAGGTGGGACACCTGAGGAGGGAGGACACCTGGGAGAGGGGGGGACACCTGAGGAGAGGTGGGAGGGGGGACACCTGAGGAGAGGGGGGGGGGGGGGACACCTGAGGAGAGGTGGGAGGGGGGGGGACACCTGAGGAGAGGTGGGAGGGGGGACACCTGAGGAGAGGTGGGAGGTGGGGGGGACACCTGAGGAGAGGTGGGAGGGGGGGGACACCTGAGGAGAGGTGGGAGGGGGGACACCTGAGGAGAGGTGGGAGGGGGGGGACACCTGAGGAGAGGTGGGAGGGGGACACCTGAGGAGAGGTGGGGGGGGGGGGGGGGGACACCTGAGGAGAGGTGGGAGGGGGACACCTGAGGAGAGGTGGGAGGGGGACACCTGAGGAGAGGTGGGAGGGGGACACCTGAGGAGAGGTGGGGGGGGGACACCTGAGGAGAGGTGGGGGGGGGACACCTGAGGAGGAGAGGTGGGAGGGGGGGACACCTGAGGAGAGGTGGGAGGGGGACACCTGAGGAGAGGTGGGAGGGGGGGGACACCTGAGGGAGGAGAGGGGGGGGTGGAGAGGTGGGGGGGACACCTGAGGAGAGGTGGGAGGTGGGGGGGGACACCTG
>NW_025745812.1:232500-329115 GCF_021184085.1 Oncorhynchus gorbuscha
CAATCCCATAAAGGTTAACCTCTTTGGGCTAGGGGGCAGTATTTCCCATAAAGGTTCAAACTCTTTGGGCTAGGGGGCAGTATTTCCCATAGAGGTTAAACCTCTTTGGGCTAGGGGGCAGTATTTCCCATAGAGGTTAAACCTCTTTGGGCTAGGGGGCAGTATTTCCCATAGAGGTTAAAACTCTTTGGGCTAGGGGGCAGTATTTCCCATAGAGGTTAAACCTCTTTGGGCTAGGGGGCAGTATTTCCCATAGAGGTTAAAACTCTTTGGGCTAGGGGGCAGTATTTCCCATAAAGGTTAACCTCTTTGGGCTAGGGGGCAGTATTTTCACGTCCGGATGTGTAACGATCGTCGTTGGAATGAGGTGAGGACCAAAGTGCAGCGTGGTAAGTGTTCATCATATATTTATTAAACCGAGAACACTAAACAAAATAACAAAGGAGAAACGAAACAGTTCTGAAAGGTGACAGACACACAACAGAAAATAATCACCCACAACTCAAAGGAGAAACCAGGCTACCTAAATATGGTTCTCAATCAGGAACAACCAGGCTACCTAAGTATGGTTCTCAATCAGGGACAACCAGGCTACCTAAGTATGGTTCTCAATCAGGGCCAACCAGGCTACCTAAGTATGGTTCTCAATCAGGGACAACCAGGCTACCTAAATATGGTTCTCAATTAGGGACAACCAGGCTACCTAAGTATGGTTCTCAATCAGGGACAACTAGGCTACCTAAGTATGGTTCTCAATCAGGGACAACCAGGCTACCTAAGTATGGTTCTCAATTAGGGACAACCAGGCTACCTAAGTATGGTTCTCAATCAGGGACAACCAGGCTCCCTAAGTATGGTTCTCAATCAGGGACAACCAGGCTCCCTAAGTATGGTTCTCAATTAGGGACAACCAGGCTACCTAAGTATGGTTCTCAATCAGGGACAACGATAAACAGCTGCCTCTGATTGAGAACCATACCAGGTTGACCCTAAACAGAGAGTACACAGTGGCAGAATACCTGACCACTGTGACTGGCCCTAAACAGAGAGTGGCAGAATACCTGACCACTGTGACTGGCCCTAAACAGAGAGTGGCAGAATACCTGACCACTGTGACTGAACCTAAACAGAGAGTGGCAGAATACCTGACCACTGTGACTGACCCTAAACAGAGAGTGGCAGAATACCTGACCACTGTGACTGACCCTAAACAGAGAGTGGCAGAATACCTGACCACTGTGACTGACCCTAAACAGAGAGTGGCAGAATACCTGACCACTGTGACTGACCCTAAACAGAGAGTACACAGTGGCAGAATACCTGGCCACTGTGACTGAACCTAAACAGAGAGTACACAGTGGCAGAATACCTGACCACTGTGACTGAACCTAAACAGAGAGTACACAGTGGCAGAATACCTGACCACTGTGACTGAACCTAAACAGAAAGTGCCAGAATACCTGACCACTGTGACTGACCCTAAACAGAGAGGACACAGTGGCAGAATACCTGACCACTGTGACTGACCCTAAACAGAGAGTGGCAGAATACCTGACCACTGTGACTGAACCTAAACAGAGAGTGGCAGAATACCTGACCACTGTGACTGACCCTAAACAGAGAGGACACAGTGGCAGAATACCTGACCACTGTGACTGACCCTAAACAGAGAGGACACAGTGGCAGAATACCTGACCACTGTGACTGACCCTAAACAGAGAGTACACAGTGGCAGAATACCTGACCACTGTGACTGACCCTAAACAGAGAGTGGCAGAATACCTGACCACTGTGACTGACCCTAAACAGAGAGGACACAGTGGCAGAATACCTGACCACTGTGACTGACCCTAAACAGAGAGTACACAGTGGCAGAATACCTGACCACTGTGACTGAACCTAAACAGAGAGTGGCAGAATACCTGACCACTGTGACTGACCCTAAACAGAGAGGACACAGTGGCAGAATACCTGACCACTGTGACTGACCCTAAACAGAGAGTGGCAGAATACCTGACCACTGTGACTGACCCTAAACAGAGAGTGGCAGAATACCTGACCACTGTGACTGACCCTAAACAGAGAGTGGCAGAATACCTGACCACTGTGACTGACCCTAAACAGAGAGGACACAGTGGTAGAATACCTGACCACTGTGACTGACCCTAAACAGAGAGGACACAGTGGCAGAATACCTGACCACTGTGACTGACCCTAAACAGAGAGTACACAGTGGCAGAATACCTGACCACTGTGACTGACCCTAAACAGAGAGGACACAGTGGCAGAATACCTGACCACTGTGACTGACCCTAAACAGAGAGTGGCAGAATACCTGACCACTGTGACTGACCCAAACATAAGGAAAGCTTTGACTACAGTGTGTATATAGTATATAAAGTACCAGTTAAAAGTTAGGATGTACCTCATTCCAGGGTTTTCTTTATTTTCATAATATTCTACATTGTAGAATAATAGTGAAGACATCAGAACTATGAAACAACACATATGGAATCATGAAGTAACCAAATAAAATGTTTAAAAAATCCAAATACATTTTAGATCATTCAAAGTAGCCACCCTTTGCCTTGATGACAGCTTCGCACACTCCTGGCATTCTCTCAACCAGCTTCACCAGGAATGCTTTTCCAACAGTCTTGAAGGAGTTCCCACATATGCTGAGCACTTGTTGGCTGTTTTTCCTTCACTCTGCGGTCCAACCCATCCCAAAGCATCTTAATTGGGTTGAGGTCGGGTGATTGTGGAGGCCTGGTCATCTGATGCAGCACTCCATCACTCTCCTTCTTGGTCAAATAGCCCTTACACAGCCTGGAGGTGTGTTGGGTCATTGTCCTGTTGAAAAACAAATGATAGTCCCACTTAGCCCAAACCAGATGGGCGTATCGCTGTGGAATGCTGTGGTAGCCATGCTGGTTAAGGCCAAACCAGATGGGTGTATCGCTGCAGAATGCTGTGGTAGCCATGCTGGTTAAGGCCAAACCAGATGGGATGGTGTATCGCTGCAGAATGCTGTGGTAGCCATGCTGGTTAAGGCCAAACCAGATGGGTGTATCGCTGCAGAATGCTGTGGTATCCATGCTGGTTAAGGCCAAACCAGATGGGTGTATCGCTGCAGAATGCTGTGGTAGCCATGCTGGTTAAGTGTACCTTGAATTCTAAATAAATCACAGACGGTGTCACCAGCAAAGCACCCCCGCACCATCACACCTCCTCCATGCTTCACGGTGGGACCCCCACACCATCACACCCCCACACCATCACACCCCCACACCATCACACCCCCACACCATAACACCTCCTCCTCCTTGCTTCACGGAGGGAACCACACATGCGGAAATCATCCATTCACCTTTTCTGTGTCTCACAAAGACATGGCAGTTGGAACAAAAAATCTCAAATTTGAACTCCTCAGACCAAAGGACAGATTTCCACTAGTCTAATGTCCATTGCTTGTGTTTCTTGGCCCAAGCAAGTCTCTTCTTATTATTGGTGTCCTTTAGTAGTGGTTTCTTTGCTGCAATTCGACCATGGATACCTGATTCACGCAGTCTCCTCTGTACAGTGCATCAATCAAGACAACATTTTAATCAAATGACAGATAAAAAGAGGGAGGGATTCGCTCACACTACACTGAGGTCTTAGGGAATTATTTGTATCAAATACAAAATGCTCTTAGTTTTAGAGATGTTCATGACCAGTTTATTACTGGCCACCCATTCTAAAACGGTGTGCAATTCTTAATTTAGGGTTGCAGTGATTTCACAGCGGTGGTTGCTGACGTGTATAGGGTTGAATCATCAGCATACATTGACACAGGGGCTTTGTTTACTGCCAGTGGCAGGTCAAATGGTAACATTATAAAAGTGTAGAGGGCCTAGAGAGCTGCCCTGCGGAACACCACAGGTGTGGTTGCTGATGGGTATATGGTTGAATCATCAGCATACATGGACAAAAAGGCTTTGTTTACTGCCAGTGGCAGGTCAAATGGTAACATTATAAAAGTGTAGAGGGCCTAGAGAGCTGCCCTGCGGAACACCACAGGTGCATGTTTATCAATAATTGGAATAAGCAATTTCATAAACTCATCAAGTGCAGTGTCTGGATGCTCCTTATTAATCACATCAGACCAACAAATATTTTGAACCAGTGGAGGCTCCTCAAAGGAGGAAGGGGAGGAACATCCTCCTCAGTGAATTTCATAAAAATATAGATTTTTAAACATTTCAAAAGTTATCCTTTTTAGATAAAACTATACTAAATATATTCATATTTCACCAAACAATTGATTAGAACACACTGTTTTGCAATGAAGGTCTACAGTAGCCTCACCAGTACTCTGTAGGGTAGCACCATGGTGTAGCCGGAGGACATCTATCTTCCGTCCTCCTCTTGGTACATTGACTTCAATACAAAACCTAGGAGGCTCTTGGTTCTCACCCCCATTCCATAGACTTACAGAGTAATTATGAAAACTTCAGGAGGATGTCCTCCAACCTATCGGAGCTCTTGCAGTATGAACTGACATGTTGTCCACCCAATCAAAGGATCAGAGAATTAATCTAGTACTGAAAGCACAAGCTACAGCTAGCTAGCACTGCAGTGCATAACATGTGGTGAATAGTTGACTCAAAGAGAGAGAAAGACAATAGTTGAACAGTTTTCAACAAATGTATTTCTTCAAAAAATGAAGGAGAGGCAAGAGAGAGACAGAGCGAGAGAGACAGAGAGACAGAGTGTCATTTTTTTCACTTTCAGTTTCACTTACTTAGCTAATGCAGCTGGCGAGTTTAGCCTACTGAAACACCCTGCTCAAATAGAGGAATGCTCTGTTAGCTAGCTGGCTATAACAGAGGGATGTTATGTTAGCTAACTGGGGAGGAGACGCACTGAGGAGGAGATGCACTGCAGTAATAATGCAGCTGGTGGCCACACCAGATTCTGACTGTTACTTTTGATTTTGATCCCCCCCTCTTTGTTCAGGGACACATTATTGCATTATTACATTATAATTATTACATTATTTCTGTTAGTCACATGTCTGTGGAACTTGTTCAGTTTAAGTCTCAGTTGTTGAATCTTGTTATGTTCATACAAACATTTACACATGTTAAGTTTGCTGAAAATAAACGCATTTGACAGTGAGAGGATGTATAGATGGACGGACAGACAGACAGCAGGACGAAAGACAGTGGAGACGGCGTAACTCAGCGAACTGTCATCTTTATTCACAGATTCAGAGCCTGAAGTGACATCAGTCGTGACATCACAGTCCTGACATCACCGATATGACATCACAGATATGACATCAAAGTCAATGCGATGGTTACAAGCTGTCAAACAACAAGCAGCTAGCGTCCGCTAGCTAACATGCTAACATGGTTTGGTAGCTAGTGTCTGCTAACATACTAACATGGTTTGGTAGCTAGTGTCTGCTAACATGCTAACATGGTTTGGTAGCCAGTGTCTGCTAACATGCTAACATGGTTTTGTATCTAGTGTCTGCTAACATGCTAACATGGTTTTGGTAGCTAGCGTCCGCTAACATGCTAACATATTATATTAAAAAATATATAAAACTTTCAAAGGTGTTGAAAGCGTATAAAATGTACAAGTCGTTGAGACGAGTCAGTGGTTCCAGCTGAGTAGAAACAAACAGAACACTTGTCTATAATAACTCTGATATATCAAATCAACTATATAGAAATTATCCACCAACACGTTCACACAGGTGTAATGTTCAGAAACTACGGTGACGTCAGACAGAACTAGTGATGTGATTGGGCGATGGAACGTACAGGGCATCATTTGGGCTACTGTAATTGGCTGGCAGCTAAAGTCCTTATCCAATCAGGTTGTTGTGGGGCGGAGATCAGCAGAGTTCTGTCTTCTTGGGTTGTTGTTGTTGTTTTGTTCTCTTTCCCACCTTTGTTTTTCTACCAGTTTTCTTGGCCCCTTAGGAAGAGAACAGAACATTTATTAACAGCATCATACACATACACAAGGAGTGAGGGAGGGAGAGAGGAGGAGGGGAGAGAGAGGAGGAGAGAAGAGGGGAGGAGAGAAGAGGGGAGGAGAGAGGAGGGGAGGAGAGGAGAGGAGGAGAGAAGAGGGGAGGAGAGAGGAGGGGAGGAGAGAGGAGGGAGGAGGGAGAGAGAGGAGGAGGAGAGAGGAGAGAGGAGGGGAGAGAGGAGAGGAGGAGAGGAGGAGAGAGGGGGAGAGAGAGGAGAGGAGAGAGAGAGGAGGGGAGAGAGGGGAGGAGAGAAGAGGGGGAGGAGAGGAGAGGAGAGGAGGGAGAGAGGAGAGGAGGAGGGAGAGACGAGAGGGGAGGAGAGAAGAGGGGAGGAGAGAGGAGAGGAGGAGAGAAGAGGGGAGGAGAGAGGAGAGGAGGAGAGAAGAGGGGAGGAGAGAAGAGGGGAGGAGAGAGGAGAGGAGGAGAGAGGAGGGGAGAGAGGGGAGGAGAGAAGAGGGGAGGAGAGGAGAGGAGAGGAGGAGAGAGGAGAGGAGGAGGGAGAGACGAGAGGGGAGGAGAGAAGAGGGGAGGAGAGAGGAGAGGAGGAGAGAGGTAGAGAAGGAGAGAAAGAATAAAAGAGAGACCAATGACAGAAAGAGAAGGACAGAAGAGATGCTTCGTGGTGCTCTAATCAGTTTGTGTGGGACTAGGGGACTAGGAGACTGGGAGACTAGGAGACTGGGAGACTAGGAGACTAGGGGACTGGGGACTGGGAGACTAGGGGACTGGGAGACTAGGAGACTAGGGGACGTTATCAGTAGAAGTGGACTGGGACTGGGAGACTGTATCAGTAGCAGTGGACTAGAAGACGGTATCAGAAGCAGTGGACTAGGAGATGGTATCAGTCCCCGGCTGTTCCCAAACTCCACGGCACAGGATCTCTTGACAATCCTGTAGCATTCTTGAGGGGCCTTGGTGTTTCTGATACTGACTTCCTCTCCTGGGTGCTCGTACCTTGGCTGAGTCATAGTTGCGGTATGTCTGCCTGAGGTCTGTGCTGCCCGGCTCCTGTACGCTCTGTTGCCGGTTACGGGTGGCTACTTGAAGACAGAGGGCGGCCAGGCTCGGTGGGTAAGCCCCACCGCTTGCCTCTTTTCCCTGGGTCACTCGTCTTTTCAGTTCACTGCAGCTAGCTACTGGAACGAGCTGCAACAAACACTCATCAAACACTTATCTCAATCTCTTCATTAAAAGACTTAATCATGGACACTCTTACTGACAGTTGAGGCTGATGTATTGTTATCTCTACCGGTGCTGGGTGCCGGCCGGTTACCGTCTTACCGCCTTAACCGAGTGAGGCTCGTTGTGACAACAGTACCCCCAAGTGGCCAATCAGGGTACGTCACTGATCACTGAGCCTTGGTACCCAGAGTGGGCCGGGCTTTAGGCAAACCATGGCACAATACAGCTTCTTCAACCTTGAGTTCCGCAATGTTCACGGGTTTCAAAACGTGTGTCTCCTGCATGTGAGTTCAATGAAAAGGGTCGCTTCTCCATGTTCGGACTCACAAGAGTGGTGGTTATTTTTCCAATTCCAATCTCTCCCAGTCCACAAAGTGGTGTCCCACCCCTTCAGAGTCATGGGAGGCTCGCTGTCTGCTCTGACCAATGGCGGGCATGCACAGTGTCGCCCTGGATCATACGAATAGTAGCCTCTGCAGGGTCCCCAACAGCCAGATGTTCCGGCTTTTCAGGGGAAATGGAGAGAGCGACTATGACGTGACTTCTGCTTTTGGACATTAACAAGGCATCACTCCAAGGTGACACTCATTTACTAGATTGGTTGAACAGAACAGAACCTCCCCGACAGTTATTTTTCTTCTCGTCAAAACCAGTATGTAGGGGACCTAGTTTCTGGCTTCTCTTTTTTATGCCTGCTAAGTTAGGTTACGTGAACAGTGATGTCGGGGTACAGGCTACAACTTGTTGTTCGTCTTTCCGCGCTTCTGCAGCCTCATCAGGCCGACTATTCCCGAGGCTTCAGCACCTGTTTTGAGGGAGGAAATATCCTCCCGTCTCCAGAAGCAGGCAATCCGTTGCAGATCCAAGATGGCTGGTGCAGCCGGTATTTCCTGGTTCCGAAAAGGGAGAGGACTTTACGTCCCATTCGAGACCTATGTGCCCTCAGAAAGCACCTCAGAGTCTACAAACTCAAAATGCTCACAAGCCGCCTCCGGAGTCGTCGAGGGAGCAAGAAATGTAACACACATCCATTCTACTGTCCTGTATTCAGTCTCTAGTCTTCCAAAGAAACCAGAAAGGTTACCTGTCTGACTCCACATCAGCGCATTCTGTTTGTAGGTCCTGATCTAGACTCACTTGCATATCATGCTTTTCTATCCCCACAGAGGGTGTCTGAGTTCCGGCTCTGCTCAGCCAAACTTCGGTTATGTCACAAAGGGCGTTGTTGCCCGTGCCTACTCCCTACTTCTACTGGGGACAATGGCTTCTGTGATGTAAGTTGTTCCCCTTGGGCTATTGTTCATGTGGCCCTTCCAGCGCTGAGTGCTAACCACTCACCTGGATGCATTTCGCAGCCTAAGCCGGTCACTTTGGGTGTCAGGTCTATGGGCCATGAACCAGTGCTGGGACCCTCTGCTATTGTCAGGGGCCTCCCATGGATCACAACAGATCACAACAGACACATTCCCCTGAGGGTGGGGTGCGCTGTGAGAAAGGCAACCGATTCTGGGGGTATCGACATTGGTGTGGATCGCACTGCATATCAATTACCCAGAGATCCTACCGGTATATCTGACACTAAGGCGCTTTCCCCTGCTTTGGTCGGGCCAGTGGTGGCGTGCATCAACGGGGACGGGGAGAGACTACCTCCTCAACTTGGATCGCTCCCTATTGCTGGGAGCAGTGTGCACATGCTTTCACTTCGGGAAACACATGTCCCCGGTTGCCTCGATTTGGGTGCAGATTAGCCTCCACTCCCAGATAAGGGAAATCTTCAGCAGGGCCGACATAGATCTTTAGACATCACATTACACAACTTGCATTGTCGTCTGTTTTTCCTCGATGAGGGAGTCGAGCACTTCACTGGCCTCGGATCCTCCTTTACACATTTCCTCCTGTGAAGCTGATTCAGCCGTCGTTGGAGAGGGTGCGCCTCAGGGGCTTGCTGTTGACTCTTGTGGCTCCCCATTGGTCCAAGCAACCTTGATTTGTGGTGATCATTCACCTGTTGTGGTGGGGTCCAGTGGCAACTGCCACTACGCAGGGATCGATTATCCCATGGATAGGTACACCGGTAGGTTTGGCAGTTTGTCTGTCGTGTCTGCGTCGTGATTTGTTGGGAGAGTTGTCTGCGTCGTGATTTGTTGGGAGAGTTGTCTGTCGTGTCTGCCTCGTGATTTGTTGGGAGAGTTGTCTGCCTCGTGATTTGTTGGGAGAGTTGTCTGTCATGAAGAGAACCCACCGTTGTTTTCCCTTTGTGGTCACTTGAAACCAGATCCTAGTCACTGCTGGATCGGCGTTTTCAAGACTAGAAAATAGCCACTAGAGGAGTGTGTGTCTCTTTATACCTGCGTGTGTGTGTGTGTGTGTGTGTGTGTGTGTGTGTGTGTGTGTGTGTGTGTGTGTGTGTGTGTGTGTGTGTGTGTGTGTGTGTGTGTGTGTGTGTGTGTGTGTGTGTGTGTGTGTGTGTGTGTGTGTGTGTGTGTGTGTGTGTGTGTGTGTACCTACTCTTCAAACACATCCTCCGTATCCATCCTCCTGTAGTACTTGGCCAGTTTGACTGACAGGATGATGCTGGGAACCAGGAACACACAGCAACCACCCAGACCGAACCAGAACGTGTTCTAGAACACAGAGATATATAACATTAACCCAGACCGAACCAGAACGTATTCTACAACACACAGATATATAACATTAACTCAGACCGAACCAGAACAACACACACAGAGACATAACCTCACACACACACACCGACACACCCACGACACACAGCACACACCGACACACAGCACATACCAACACACACACACACACCGACACATACACAAACACACACAGCACATACCGACAAACACACACAGCACATACTGACACACAGCACATACCAACACACACACACACAGCACATACCGACAAACACACACAGCACATATTGACACACACACACACACATCACATACCGACAAACACACACAGCACATACCGACAAACACACACAGCACATACCGACACACAGCACATACCGACACACAGCACATACTGACAAACACACACAGCACATACCGACTAACACACACAAACACCGACACACACACACACAGCACATACCAACAAACACACACAGCACATACCGACAAACACACACAGCACATCCCGACACACACACAAACACCGACAAACACACACAGCACATACCGACAAACACACACAGCACATACCGACACACAGCACATACCGACACACAGCACATACCGACACACAGCACATACCGACACACAGCACATACCGACACACAGACACAGCACATACTGACAAACACACACAGCATATACCGACACACAGCACATACCGACAAACACACACAGCACATACCGACAAACACACACAGCACATACTGACACACAGCACATACCGACAAACACACACAGCACATACCGACAAACACACACAGACAAACACCGACACACACACACACACAGCACACACAAACAGCACACACTGACACACACAGACACACACCGACAGCTCCTGTGTATCTTACCACTGAGTCGACTATGAAGCTGCAGGCAACGATCTCCATGGAGTCAATGAGGTTACTGATGGGCTTACACTGAGACACCTCCCCTGTCAGCTAGGATACATTATGGAGGAGAGGTTACTGATGGGCTGACACTGAGACTCTCCCCTGTCAGCTAGGATACATTATGGAGGAGAGGTTACTGATGGGCTGACACTGAGACACCTCCCCTGTCAGCTAGGATACATTATGGAGGAGAGGTTACTGATGGGCTGACACTGAGACACCTCCCCTGTCAGCTAGGATACATTATGGAGGAGAGGTTACTGATGGGCTGACACTGAGACACCTCCCCCTTCAGCTAGGATACATTATGGAGGAGAGGTTACTGATGGGCTGACACTGAGACACCTCCCCTGTCAGCTAGGATACATTATGGAGGAGAGGTTACTGATGGGCTGACACTGAGACACCTCCCCTGTCAGCTAGGATACATTATGGAGGAGAGGTTACTGATGGGCTGACACTGAGACACCTCCCCTGTCAGCTAGGATACATTATGGAGGAGAGGTTACTGATGGGCTGACACTGAGACACCTCCCCTGTCAGCTAGGATACATTATGGAGGAGAGGTTACTGATGGGCTGACACTGAGACACCTCCCCTGTCAGCTAGGATACATTATGGAGGAGAGGTTACTGATGGGCTGACACTGAGACACCTCCCCTGTCAGCTAGGATACATTATGGAGGAGAGGTTACTGATGGGCTGACACTGAGACACCTCCCCTGTCAGCTAGGATACATTATGGAGGAGAGGTTACTGATGGGCTGACACTGAGACACCTCCCCTGTCAGCTAGGACACATTACATTATGGAGGAGAGGTTACTGATGGGCTGACACTGAGACACCTCCCCTGTCAGCTAGGATACATTATGGAGGAGAGGTTACTGATGGGCTGACACTGAGACACCTCCCCTGTCAGCTAGGATACATTACATTATGGAGGAGAGGTACAGATCTAGCTAAACAGAACAATAGTGTACAGAATAATATTAGAGATAATTATTTATTTCAGCATTTATTTTCTTTCATCACATTCCCAGTGGTTCAGAAGTTTACATGCACTCAATCAGTATTTGGTAGCATTGCCTTTAAATTGTTTAATTTGGGTCAAATGTTTTGGGTAGCCTTCCACAAGCTTCCCACAATAAGTTGGGTGAATTTTGGCCCATTCTTCCTGACAGAGCTGGTGTAACTGAGTCAGGTTTGTAGGCCTCCTGACAGAGCTGGTGTAACTGAGTCAGGTTTGTAGACCTCCTTGCTCAAACACGCTTTTTCAGTTCTGCCCACACATTTTCTATTCTCTCTACTATTCTTCTGACATTTTACATTCTTAAAATAAAGTGGTGATCCTAACTGACCTAAACCAGGGAATTTTTACTAGGATTAAATGTCAGGAATTCTGAAAAACTGAGTTTAAATGTATATATATATATATACACACTAGCATTCAAAAGTTTGGGGTCACTTAGAAACATCCTTGTTTTTGAAAGAAAAGCACATTTTTTTGTCCATTAAATTGATCAGAAATACAGTGTAGACATTGTTAATGTTGTAAATGACTATTGTAGCTGGAAACGGCTGATGTTTAATGGAATATCTACATTGGCGTACAGAGGCCCATTATCAGCAACCATCAGTCCTGTGTTCCACCGCCTTCTAGTGACCCCTGAACTTCAGAACGGCAGTATATAACTCTAACTTGATAACCATCAGTCCTGTGTTCCACCGCCTTCTAGTGACCCCTGAACTTCAGAACGGCAGTATATAACTCTAACTTGATAACCATCAGTCCTGTGTTCCACTGCCTTCTAGTGACCCCTGAACTTCAGAACGGCAGTATATAACTCTAACTTGATAACCATCAGTCCTGTGTTCCACTGCCTTCTAGTGACCCCTGAACTTCAGAACGGCAGTATATAACTCTAACTTGATAACCATCAGTCCTGTGTTCCACTGCCTTCTAGTGACCCCTGAACTTCAGAACGGCAGTATATAACTCTAACTTGATAACCATCAGTCCTGCAGTATATAACTCTAACTTGATAACCATCAGTCCTGTGTTCCACCGCCTTCTAGTGACCCCTGAACTTCAGAACGGCAGTATATAACTCTAACTTGATAACCATCAGTCCTGTGTTCCACTGCCTTCTAGTGACCCCTGAACTTCAGAACGGCAGTATATAACTCTAACTTGATAACCATCAGTCCTGTGTTCCTTCAGAACGGCAGCCTTAACCTCAGTCCTGTGACCCCTGATAACCATCAGTCCTGTGTTCCACTTCTAGTGACCCCTGAACTTCAGAACGGCAGTATATAACTCTAACTTGATAACCATCAGTCCTGTGTTCCACTGCCTTCTAGTGACCCCTGAACTTCAGAACGGCAGTATATAACTCTAACTTGATAACCATCAGTCCTGTGTTCCACCGCCTTCTAGTGACCCCTGAACTTCAGAACGGCAGTATATAACTCTAACTTGATAACCATCAGTCCTGTGTTCCACTGCCTTCTAGTGACCCCTGAACTTCAGAACGGCAGTATATAACTCTAACTTGATAACCATCAGTCCTGTGTTCCACTGCCTTCTAGTGACCCCTGAACTTCAGAACGGCAGTATATAACTCTAAACTTGATAACTTCAGAACGGCAGTATATAACTCTAACTTGATAACCATCAGTCTTGTGTTCCACCGCCTTCTAGTGACCCCTGAACTTCAGAACGGCAGTATATAACTCTAACTTGATAACTTACAGAGTTTTTGACCCAGTCTGTGTACTGTCTGAAGTATCCAACCAGGCTCTGCATGTAGACATCTCTCTCCTGCAGGACAACGAGAGGTTGTTTAGAGTGTCTGTCTGTCTGTCTGTCTGTCTGTCTGTCTGTCTGTCTGTCTGTCTGTCTGTCTGTCTGTCTGTCTGTCTGTCTGTCTGTCTGTCTGTCTGTCTGTCTGTCTGTCTGCCTGTCTGCCTGTCTGTCTGTCTGTCCGTAGTGCGTTTACCTGTTTAACCACGCGTGAAGCGTTGTGTGTGTGTCTCTCTGTCTGTCTGTCCGTCCGTCCGTAGTGCGTTTACCTGTTTAACCACGCGTGAAGCGTTGTGTGTGTCTGTCTGTCTCTCTGTCTGTCTGTCCGTCCGTCCGTGTGTTTCTGTTTGTCTGTCTCTCTGTCTGTCTGTCCGTCCGTCCGTAGTGCGTTTACCTGTTTAACCACGCGTGAAGCGTGTCTCTCTGTCTGTCTGTCTGTCTCTCTGTCTGTCTGTCTGTCCGTCCGTCCGTAGTAAACCACGCGTGAAGCGTTGTGTGTGTCTCTGTCTGTCTGTCCGTCCGTCCGTAGTGCGTTTACCTGTTTAACCACGCGTGAAGCGTTGTGTGTGTCTCTGTCTGTCTGTCCGTCCGTCCGTAGTGCGTTTACCTGTTTAACCACGCGTGAAGCGTTGTGTGTGTCTGTCTCTCTGTCTGTCTGTCCGTCCGTCCGTAGTGCGTTTACCTGTTTAACCACGCGTGAAGCGTTGTTTGTGATGAGGTACTCTGCTTCGTCGATGGCACTAAGGACGTTAGTCACCTTCACCTGAGAGAGACAGGTGAGTTGTGTGTGTGTGTGTGTGTGTGTGTGTGTGTGTGTGTGTGTGTGTGTGTGTGTGTGTGTGTGTGTGTGTGTGTGTGTGTGTGTGTGTGTGTGTGTGTGTGTGTGTGTGTGTGTGTGTGTGTGTGTGTGTGTGTGTGTGCTTGCGTGTGAGTGTGAGTGTGCTTGCGTGTGTGTGTGTGCTTGCGTGTGAGTGTGTGTGAGTGTGAGTGTGAGTGTGAGTGAGTGTGTGTGTGTGTGTGTGTGTGTGTGTCCTCACAGGTAGTTCCTCAGCTGTCCTCTGCAGTAGCCGGATGCTCTGGCTGAGGGTGCTCTGAAAGAGAGGAGGGGGCCATGTTTCAGATAGGTCTAGTTACTGAAGAGGGCCATGTTTCAGTTGGGTCTAGTTACTGAAGAGGGCCATGTTTCAGATAGGTCTAGTTACTGAAGAGGGCCATGTTTCAGATAGGTCTAGTTACTGAAGAGGGCCATGTTTCAGATAGGTCTAGTTACTGAAGAGGGCCATGTTTCAGATAGGTCTAGACGCTGAATCTGGCCATGTTTCAGATAGGCCTAGTTACTGTAGAGGGCCATGTTTCAGATGGGTCTAGTTACTGAAGAGGGCCATGTTTCAGATGGGTCTAGTTACTGTAGAGGGCCATGTTTCAGATGGGTCTAGTTACTGAAGAGGGCCATGTTTCAGATGGGTCTAGTTACTGTAGAGGGCCATGTTTCAGATGGGTCTAGTTACTGTAGAGGGCCATGTTTCAGATGGGTCTAGTTACTGAAGAGGGCCATGTTTCAGATGGGTCTAGTTACTGAAGAGGGCCATGTTTCAGATGGGTCTAGTTACTGAAGAGGGCCATGTTTCAGATGGGTCTAGTTACTGTAGAGGGCCATGTTTCAGATGGGTCTAGTTACTGAAGAGGGCCATGTTTCAGATGGGTCTAGTTACTGTAGAGGGCCATGTTTCAGATGGGTCTAGTTACTGTAGAGGGCCATGTTTCAGATAGGTCTAGTTACTGAAGAGGGCCATGTTTCAGATGGGTCTAGTTACTGTAGAGGGCCATGTTTCAGATAGGTCTAGACGCTGAATCTGGCCATGTTTCAGATGGGTCTAGTTACTGAAGAGGGCCATGTTTCAGATGGGTCTAGTTACTGAAGAGGGCCATGTTTCAGATGGGTCTAGTTACTGTAGAGGGCCATGTTTCAGATGGGTCTAGTTACTGAAATGGGCCGTGTTTCAGATAGGTCTAGTTACTGAAATGGGCCGTGTTTCAGATAGGTCTAGTTACTGAAATGGGCCGTGTTTCAGATAGGTCTAGTTACTGAAATGGGCCGTGTTTCAGATAGGTCTAGTTACTGAAGAGGGCCGTGTTTCAGATAGGTCTAGTTACTGAATCTGGACACCGAGTACCACAGAGTAGTACAACACACACCGAGTATCACAGAGTATTACAACACACACCGAGTACCACAGAGTATCACAACACACACAGAGTACCACAGAGTATTACAACACACACAGAGTACCACAGAGTATTACAATACACACCGAGTATCACAGAGTATTACAACACACACCGAGTACCACAGAGTATAACAACACACACCGAGTACCACAGAGTATTACAACACACACAGAAAGTACACCCCTTGACTGGTATATATATACACACACAGAAAGTACACCCCTTGACTGTATATACACACACAGAAAGTACACCCCTTGACTGGTATATACACACACACAGAAAGTACACCCCTTGACTGGTATACACACACACAGAAAGTACACCCCTTGACTGGTATATACACACACAGAAAGTACACCCCTTGACTGGTATATACACACACACAGAAAGTACACCCCTTGACTGGTATATATATACACACACAGAAAGTACACCCCTTGACTGGTATACACACACAGAAAGTACACCCCTTGACTGGTATATATACACACACAGAAAGTACACCCCTTGACTGGTATATATATACACACACAGAAAGTACACCCTTGACTGTATATACACACACAGAAAGACCCCTTGACTGGTATATACACACACAGAAAGTACACCCCTTGACTGGTATACACACACAGAAAGTACACCCCTTGACTGGTATATACACACAGAAAGTACACCCCTTGACTGGTATATACACACAGAAAGTACACCCCTTGACTGGTATATATATACACACACAGAAAGTACACCCCTTGACTGGTATACACACACAGAAAGTACACCCCTTGACTGGTATATATACACACACAGAAAGTACACCCCTTGACTGGTATACACACACACAGAAAGTACACCCCTTGACTGGTATATATACACACACAGAAAGTACACCCCTTGACTGGTATATACACACACACAGAAAGTACACCCCTTGACTGGTATACACACACAGAAAGTACACCCCTTGACTGGTATACACACACAGAAAGTACACCCCTTGACTGGTATATACACACACAGAAAGTACACCCCTTGACTGGTATATACACACACAGAAAGTACACCCCTTGACTGGTATATATACACACAGAAAGTACACCCCTTGACTGTATATACACACACAGAAAGTACACCCCTTGACTGGTATATATATACACACACAGAAAGTACACCCCTTGACTGTATATACACACACAGAAAGTACACCCCTTGACTGGTATATACACACACACAGAAAGTACACCCCTTGACTGGTATATACACACACAGAAAGTACACCCCTTGACTGGTATATACACACACAGAAAGTACACCCCTTGACTGGTATATACACACACACAGAAAGTACACCCCTTGACTGGTATACACACACAGAAAGTACACCCCTTGACTGGTATATATATACACACACAGAAAGTACACCCCTTGACTGGTATACACACACAGAAAGTACACCCCTTGACTGGTATACACACACACAGAAAGTACACCCCTTGACAGGTATATATACACACACAGAAAGTACACCCCTTGACTGGTATATACACACACAGAAAGTACACCCCTTGACTGGTATATACACACACACAGAAAGTACACCCCTTGACTGGTATATATACACACACAGAAAGTACACCCCTTGACTGGTATATATACACACACAGAAAGTACACCCCTTGACTGGTATATATATACACACAGAAAGTACACCCCTTGACTGGTATATATACACACACACAGAAAGTACACCCATTGACTGGTATACACACACACAGAAAGTACACCCCTTGACTGGTATATATACACACACAGAAAGTACACCCCTTGACTGGTATATATACACACAGAAAGTACACCCCTTGACTGGTATATACACACACAGAAAGTACACCCCTTGACTGGTATATATACACACACAGAAAGTACACCCCTTGACTGGTATATATACACACACAGAAAGTACACCCCTTGACTGGTATATACACACACAGAAAGTACACCCCTTGACTGGTATATATACACACACAGAAAGTACACCCCTTGACTGGTATATATACACACACAGAAAGTACACCCCTTGACTGGTATATATACACACAGAAAGTACACCCCTTGACTGGTATATATACACACACAGAAAGTACACCCCTTGACTGGTATATATACACACACAGAAAGTACACCCCTTGACTGGTATATACACACACAGAAAGTACACCCCTTGACTGGTATATATACACACACAGAAAGTACACCCCTTGACTGGTATATATACACACACAGAAAGTACACCCCTTGACTGGTATATATACACACAGAAAGTACACCCCTTGACTGGTATATATACACACAGAAAGTACACCCCTTGACTGGTATATACACACAGAAAGTACACCCCTTGACTGGTATACACACACACAGAAAGTACACCCCTTGACTGGTATATACACACACAGAAAGTACACCCCTTGACTGGTATATACACACACAGAAAGTACACCCCTTGACTGGTATACACACACACAGAAAGTACACCCCTTGACTGGTATATACACACACAGAAAGTACACCCCTTGACTGGTATATACACACAGAAAGTACACCCCTTGACTGGTATATACACACAGAAAGTACACCCCTTGACTGGTATACACACACACAGAAAGTACACCCCTTGACTGGTATATACACACACACAGAAAGTACACCCCTTGACTTATTTCACATTTAGTTGTCTTACAATTTAAATTCAAAATGGATTTACTAGATGTTTTATTCTCACCCATCGATACACAAAACCCCATAATGACACATTGAAAACATGTTTTGAGAAATGTTAGAACATTTATTGAAAATGAAATACAGAAATATCTAATGTACATTAGTATTCACACCCCTGAGTCAATACTTAGTAGAAGCACCTCTGGCAGTGATTACAGTTTTCTGGTTGAGTCTCGAAGAGTGATTACAGCTGGGAGTCTTTCTGGGTAAGTCTCTAAGAGTGATTACAGCTGGGAGTCTTTCTGGGTAAGTCTCTAAGAGTGATTACAGCTGGGAGTCTTTCTGGGTAAGTCTCTAAGAGTGATCACAGCTGGGAGTCTTTCTGGGTGAGTCTCTAAGAGTGATCACAGCTGGGAGTCTTTCTGGGTAAGTCTCTAAGAGTGATTACAGCTGGGAGTCTTTCTGGGTAAGTCTCTAAGAGTGATTACAGCTGGGAGTCTTTCTGGGTAAGTCTCTAAGAGTGATTACAGCTGGGAGTCTTTCTGGGTAAGTCTCTAAGAGTGATCACAGCTGGGAGTCTTTCTGGGTAAGTCTCTAAGAGAGATTACAGCTGGGAGTCTTTCTGGGTAAGTCTCTAAGAGTGATCACAGCTGGGAGTCTTTATGGGTAAGTCTCTAAGAGTGATCACAGCTGGGAGTCTTTATGGGTAAGTCTCTAAGAGTGATTACAGCTGGGGGTCTTTATGGGTAAGTCTCTAAGAGTGATCACAGCTGGGAGTCTTTCTGGGTAAGTCTCTAAGAGTGATTACAGCTGAGAGTCTTTCTGGGTAAGTCTCTAAGAGTGATCACAGCTGGGAGTCTTTCTGGGTAAGTCTCTAAGAGTGATTACAGCTGGGAGTCTTTCTGGGTGAGTCTCTAAGAGTGATTACAGCTGGGAGTCTTTCTGGGTGAGTCTCTAAGAGTGATTACAGCTGGGAGTCTTTCTGGGTGAGTCTCTAAGAGTGATTACAGCTGGGAGTCTTTCTGGGTAAGTCTCTAAACTCTTTCTACACCTGGATTGTGCAACGTTTGCCCATTGTTCTTTAAAATATTCTTCAAGCTCATTGGTTGTTGATCGTTGCTTGACAACCATTTCCAGGATCTTTCCACAGATGTTCAGGCTTTTATCCTGAAAAACTCCCTCATCGTTAACAATTACAAGCAAATCAAATCAAATCAAATCAAATCAAATTTTATTTGTCACATACATGGTTCCACAGATGTTAATGCTAGTTTAAGTCAAAGCTTGTGCTTCTAGTTCCGACAATGCAGTGATAACCAACAATTCTAACTAACAATTCCAAAAAAAACTCCACTGTAGATTTACACAGTGTTTTAGGATATTGTCATGTGAAAGGATGAATGAATGAGTGATGGTACAGAGCAGCATACAGTAGATGGTTTTACAGTATTTACATATGAGATGAGTGTTTAGACAAAGTAAAAAAGTGGCATAGTTAAATGGCTAGGATGATACATGTGTTCCTTCTCATAAGGTGCAGTTTAAGATTTAGAGTACAGTATATACATATGCATATGAGATGAATAATGTGAATGTAACATTATATAAGGTAGCATTGTTTAAGTGGCTAGTGATAAATGACTTAAATGTAAATTTAAATCATTTCCATCAATTCCCATTATTAAAATGGCTGCCACCAGTGTCAATGAAAGTATGAGCAGCAATTCTCAGTTAGTGTGTGGCTATTTAACAGTCTTGGCCTTGAGACACTTTTTTCATAACATCATAACATGATGCAGCCACCACTATGTTTTGAAAATATTACTTTAGTGTCCAGGATCTTTCCACAGATGTTCAGGTAGATTTAATTCAAGAGTGTAACTATTCCACTCAGGAACATTCACTGTCTTCCTGGTGTTGCAACTCCAGTGTAGATTGGCCTTGTGTTTTAGGTTATTGTCCTGCTGCAGGTTTTAATCTCCCAGTGTCTGGTGGAAAACAGACTGAACCAGGTTTTCCTCTAGGATTTTTGCCTGTTCTTAGCTCCATTCTGTTTCTCCTTTATCCTGAAAAACTCCTTGTTATCCAGGATAGGATAAGTAATCCTTTACCCCCTTTTAAGATTTAGATGCACTATTGTAAAGTGACTGTTCTACTGGATGTCATAACAGGTGAATGCACCAATTTTAGTGCTCTGGATAAGAGCGTCTGCTAAATGACTTAAATGTAAATGTAAATGTAAATTACAAGCATACCCATAACATGATGCAGCCACCACTATGCTTGCAAAAGTATGCAGAGCAATTCTCAGTAGTGTACTTTAGTATTTGTTGCAAACAACACTTTGTATTCACGACAAAAAGTTATTTGCTTTCCACATGTTTTCAGTATTACTTTAGTGCCTTGTTGCCAACAGGATGCATGTTTTCAGTATTACTTTAGTGCCTTGTTGCAAACAGGATGCATGTTTTCAGTATTACTTTAGTGCCTTGTTGCAAACAGGATGCATGTTTTCAGTATTACTTTAGTGCCTTGTTGCAAACAGGATGCATGTTTTCAGTATTACTTTAGTGCCTTGTTGCAAACAGGATGCATGTTTTCAGTATTACTTTGCTGCTATAACAGCCTCCACTCTTCTGGGAAGGCTTTCCACTAGATGTTGGAACATTGCTGTTAAAACAGCTTCCACTCTTCTGGGAAGGCTTTCCACTAGATGTTGTAACATTGCTGTTGTAACAGCCTCCACTCTTCTGGGAAGGCTTTCCACTAGATGTAGGAACATTGCTGCTATAACAGCCTCCACTCTTCTGGGAAGGCTTTCCACTAGATGTTGGAACATTGCTGCTATAACAGCGTCCACTCTTCTGGGAAGGCTTTCCACTAGATGTTGGAACATTGCTGCGGGGACTTGCTTCCATTCGGCCACAAGAGCGTTAGTGAGATTGGGCGATTCGGCCTGGGTCACAGTCGGGGTTCCAATTCATCCCAAATTTGCTCGATGGGGTTGAGGTCAGGGCATTGTGCAAGCCAGTCAAGTTCTTCCACACCGATCTCGGCAAACCATTTCTGTATGGACCTCACTTTGTGCACTGGAGCATTGTCATGCTGAAACAGGAAAGGTCCTTCCCCAAACTGTTACCACAAAGTTGGGAGAACAGAATCATCTAGAATTTCATTGTATGCTGTAGCTTTAAGATTTCCCTTCACTGGAACTGAGGGGCCCGAACCATGAAAACCAGCCCCAGACCATTATTTCTCCTCCACCAAACTTTACAGTTGGCACTATGCATTGGGGCAGGTAGCGTTCTCCTGGCATCCGCCAAACCCAGATTCGTCCGTCAAACTGCCAGATGTTGAAGCGTGATTCATCACTCCAGAGAACGTGTTTCCACTGCTCCAGAGTCCAAGGACCTTGAACTTTACACCACTCCAGACGACGCTTGGCATGGCGCATGGTGATCTTAGGCTTGTGTGCTGCTGCTCGGCCATGGAAACACATTTCATGAAGCTCCCGAGGAACAGCTGTTGTGCTGACGTTGCCTCCAGTGGCAGTGTGGATCTCGGTAGTGGAGTGGCGTTGTTCAGCACTCTGCTGTTCCGTTCTGTGAGCTTGTGTGGCCTACCACTTTTCGGCTTAGTCGTTGTTGCTCCTAGACGTTTCCACTTCACAATAATACACATTCTACTGACAGTTTTCGTCTATGCATGGTTGGGTGCGCAATTTTATACACCTGTCAGCAACGGGTTGAAATAGCCAAATCCACTAGTTTGACAGGGTGTCCACATACTTTTGTATATATAGTGTAATTGTATGTGTGGGGTACAGAGATGAGGTAGTCATTCAAAAACCATGTTAAACACTATTATTGTACACAGAGTGGGTCTATGCAACCTGAACTTACTAAGGCCTGAACTTATTAAGGCCAGAACAACAAAAGGGTTGAATACTTATCGACTCAAGACGTTTCAGCTTTTCATTTTTTAATTACTTTTGTAAACATTTTGAAAAAACAACAACATTATTCCACTTCGATATTATGGGCTATTGTGTATAGGCCACTGATACAACATCTAAATGTTAAAATCCATTTTAAATTCAGGCTGCAACACAACAACAAAGTCAAGGGGTCGTTTCTGAACCTCTGTGTAGAAATATACACAAACTACACACAGACACCAAGCTTACCCGTGCTCGGACAAATTTCTGGGCCACCATTTATATGTGAATATTAGTGAGAAAGAAAGACAAGGAGAGAAGCCGAGGGAGGGAGAGAAGAAATGAGAGAGAGAGGGAGAGAGAGAGAGAGAGAGAGAGACAGAGAGAGAGGAGAGAGAGAGAGAGAGAGAGAGAGAGAGAGAGAGAGAGAGAGAGAGAGAGAGAGAGAGAGAGAGAGAGAGAGAGAGAGAGAGAGAGAGAGAGAGAGAGAGAGAGAGAGAGAGAACAGTAGGAACGTTGAGGAAGAACATAAATCAGTCAAGCTGTCTCTTACCAGGTAATTGGGAGAAAGACTGTTTACATTTGAGTGTGTATATGTGAGTGAGTGTGTATATGTGTGTGTGTGTATATGTGTGTGTGTGTGTGTGTGTGTGTGTGTGTGTGTGTGTGTGTGTGTGTGTGTGTGTGTGTGTGTGTGTGTGTGTGTGTGTGTGTGTGTGTGTGTGTGTGTGTGTGTGTGTGTGTGTGTGTGTGTGTGTGTGTGTGTGTGTGTGTGAGTGTATGTGTGTGTGTGTGTGTGTGTATGTGTGTGTGTGTGTGTGTGTGTGTGTATGTGTGTGTGTGTGTGAGTTTGTGTGAGTGTGTATATGTGAGTGAGTGTGTATATGTGAGTACATGTGTATGTGAGTAAGTGTGTGTGTGTATGTGAGTGTGTATATGTGAGTATGGTGTGTGTGTGTGTGTGTCATGATCCTTCGGGTGTGTATGCACACATGACTGAGTACGTTTGGTAAAGTCCATTTAGCGTGTAAATGAGTACTTATATTGTGTGTATGTGAGTGTGCGTCGGGGTGTGTGGGTTTACCATGGCCTGCTCCATAGGGACGACCTGTTCTCTGTGGATCTGTCGTATGCTGCTGGCATGACCCTTCAAAGCATTCTCTAGAGCTCCCCGCGGCTACACACAAACACACGGGACGTAGCATTTAGCATTTAGCCTCACCATATCCATATTAACACACAGGACGTAGCATTAGCATTTAGCCTCACCATATCCATATTAACACACAGGACGTAGCATTAGCATTTAGCCTCACCATATCCATATTAACACACAGGACGTAGCATTAGCATTTAGCCTCACCATATCCATATTAATACACAGGACGTAGCATTAGCATTTAGCCTCACCATATCCATATTCACACACAGGACGTAGCATTAGCATTTAGCCTCACCATATCAATATTCACACACAGGACGTAGCATTAGCATTTAGCCTCACCGTATCCATATTCACACACAGGACGTAGCATTAGCATTTAGCCTCACCATATCAATATTCACACACAAGACGTAGCATTAGCATTCAGCCTCCCCCTCTCAATATTCACACACAGGACGTAGCATTAGCATTTAGCCTCACCATATCAATATTCATTTGGAGGCCTATATCATGTTACAGGGTCTATATCATGTTACAGGGTCTATATCTATATCTAGGGGTAAGGTCTAGGGGTTAGGGTCCAGGGGTTAGGGTCTAGGGGGTAGGATCTAGGGGACTCACGAGAAGGTCTGCCTGGGCCTCCAGCTCGTTAGGGGTTAGGGTCTAGGGGTTAGGGGACTCACGAGAAGGTCAGCCTGGGCCTCCAGCTCGTTAGGGATTAGGGTCTAGGGGACTCACCAGAAGGTCTGCCTGGGCCTCCAGCTCGTTAGGGGTTAGGGTCTAGGGGTTAGGGGACTCACAAGAAGGTTGGCCTGGGCCTCCAGCTCATTAGGGGTTAGGGTCTAGCGGTTAGGGGACTCACCAGAAGGTTGGCCTGGGCCTCCAGCTCATTAGGGGTTAGGGTCCAGGGGTTAGGGTCTAGGGGACTCACCAGAAGGTCTGCCTGGGCCTCCAGCTCGTTAGGGGTTAGGGCCTAGGGGTTAGGAGACTCACCAGAAGGTTGGCCTGGGCCTCCAGCTTATTAGGGGTTAGGGTCTAGGGGTTAGGAGACTCACCAGAAGGTCTGCCTGGGCCTCCAGCTCATTAGGGATTAGGGTCTAGGGGTTAGGGGTTAGGGTCTAGGGGTTAGGGGACTCACCAGAAGGTCTGCCTGGGCCTCCAGCTCGTTAGGGGTTAGGGTCTAGGGGTTAGGAGACTCACCAGAAGGTTGGCCTGGGCCTCCAGCTCATTAGGGGTTAGGGTCTAGGGGTTAGGGTCTAGGGGTTAGGGTCTAGGGGTTAGGATCTGGGGACTCACAAGAAGGTCTGCCTGGGCCTCCAGCTCATTAGGGGTTAGGGTCTAGGGTCTAGGGGACTCACCAGAAGGTCTGCCTGGGCCTCCAGCTCATTAGGGGTTAGGGTCTGGGGGTTAGGAGACTCACCAGAAGGTCGGCCTGGGCCTCCAACTCGTTAGGGGTTAGGTCTAGGGGTTAGGGGACTCACCAGAAGGTCGGCCTGGGCCTCCAGCTCATTAGGGGTTAGGGTCTAGGGGTTAGGGGTTAGGGTCTAGGGGTTAGGAGACTCACCAGAAGGTCGGCCTGGGCCTCCAGCTCATTAGGGGTTAGGTCTAGGGGGGGTCTGGGCCTCCAGGGGTTAGGGTCTAGGGGGGGTTAGGGGGGACTCACCAGAAGGTCGGCCTGGGCCTCCAGCTAGGGGTTAGGGGTTAGGGTCTAGGGGTTAGGGACTCACCAGAAGGTCTGCCTGGGCCTCCAGCTCATTAGGGGTTAGGGGGTTAGGGTCTAGGGGGGGTTAGGAGACTCACCAGAAGGTCGGCCTGGGCCTCCAGCTCGTTAGGGGTTAGGGTCTAGGGGTTAGGGTCTAGGGGTTAGGGGACTCACCAGAAGGTCGGCCTGGGCCTCCAGCTCATTAGGGGTTAGGGTCTAGGGGTTTAGGGGTTAGGGGGGTCTAGGGGTTAGGGTTAGGGTCTAGGGGTTAGGGTTAGGGGACTCACCAGAAGGTCTGCCTGGGCCTCCAGCTCATTAGGGGTTAGGGTCTAGGGTTAGGAGACTCACCAGAAGGTCGGCCTGGGCCTCCAGCTCATTGGGGTTAGGGTCTAGGGGTTAGGGGACTCACCAGAAGGTCTGCCTGGGCCTCCAGTTAGGGGTTTGGGTCTAGGGGTTAGGGGACTCACCAGAAGGTCGGCCTGGGCCTCCAGCTCGTTAGGGGTTAGGGTCAGGGGTTAGGGTCTAGGGGGGGACTCACCAGAAGGTCGGCCTGGGCCTCCAGCTCTAGGGGTTAGGGTTAGGGGTTAGGGTCTACCAGAAGGGGGTTAGGGGACTCACCAGAAGGTCGGCCTGGGCCTCCAGCTCATTAGGGGTTAGGGTAGGGGTTAGGGTCGGCCTGGGCCTCCAGTTAGGGTCTAGGGGTTAGGTCTAGGGGATAGGGTCTATGGCTCACCAGAAGGTCGGTCTGGGCCTCCAGCTCATTAGGGGTTAGGGTCTCGGCCTGGGGGTTAGGGGGGTCTAGGGGTTAGGGGACTCACCAGAAGGTCGGCCTGGGCCTCCAGCTCATTAGGGTTAGGGTCTAGGGGTTAGGGTCTAGGGGTTAGGGGACTCAGCAGAAGGTTGGCCTGGGCCTCCAGCTCATTAGGGGTTAGGGTCTAGGGGTTAGGGGACTCACCAGAAGGTCGGCCTGGGCCTCCAGCTCGTTAGGGGTTAGGGTCTAGGGGTTAGGGGACTCAGCAGAACGTCGGCCTGGGCCTCCAGCTCATTAGGGGTTAGGGTCTAGGGGTTAGGGGACTCACCAGAAGGTCGGCCTGGGCCTCCAGCTCGTTAGAGGTTAGGGTCTAGGGGTTAGGGGACTCACCAGAAGATTAGGGTCTAGGGGTTAGGGCCTGGGCCTCCAGCTCGTTAGGGGTTAGGGTCTAGGGGTTAGGGTCTAGGGGAGACTCACCAGAAGGTCGGCCTGGGCCTCCAGCTCGTTAGGGGTTAGGGTCTAGGGGTTAGGGTCTAGGGGTTAGGGGACTCACCAGAAGGTCTGCCTGGGCCTCCAGCTCATTAGGGGTTAGGGTCTAGGGGTTAGGGGACTCACCAGAAGGTCGGCCTGGGCCTCCAGCTCGTTAGGGGTTAGGGTCTAGGGGTTAGGGGACTCACCAGAAGGTCGGCCTGGGCCTCCAGCTCATTAGGGGTTTGGGTCTAGGGGTTAGGGACTCACCAGAAGGTCGGCCTGGGCCTCCAGCTCGTTAGGGGTTAGGGTCTAGGGGTTAGGGGACTCACCAGAAGGTCGGCCTGGGCCTCCAGCTCATTAGGGGTTAGGGTCTAGGGGTTAGGGGACTCACCAGAAGGTCGGCCTGGGCCTCCAGCTCATTAGGGGTTTGGGTCTAGGGGGTTAGGGACTCACCAGAAGGTCGGCCTGGGCCTCCAGCTCGTTAGGGGTTAGGGTCTAGGGGTTAGGGGACTCACCAGAAGGTCGGCCTGGGCCTCCAGCTCGTTAGGGGTTAGGGTCTAGGGGTTAGGGTCTAGGAGACTCACCAGAAGGTCGGCCTGGGCCTCCAGCTCGTTAGGGGTTAGGGTCTAGGGGTTAGGGTCTAGGGGTTAGGGGACTCACCAGAAGGTCTGCCTGGGCCTCCAGCTCATTAGGGGTTAGGGTCTAGGGGTTAGGGGACTCACCAGAAGGTCGGCCTGGGCCTCCAGCTCATTAGGGGTTAGGGTCTAGGGGAGGTCGGCCTGGGCCTCCAGCTCAGGGTCTAGGGGTTAGGGGTCACCAGAAGGTCTGCCTGGGGTTAGGGGTTTGGGTCTAGGGGTTAGGGACTCACCAGAAGGTCGGCCTGGGCCTCCAGCTCGTTAGGGGTTAGGGTCTAGGGGTTAGGGACTCACCAGAAGGTCGGCCTGGGCCTCCAGCTCGTTAGGGGTTAGGGTCTAGGGGTTGGGGACTCACCAGAAGGTCGGCCTGGGCCTCCAGCTCGTTAGGGGTTAGGGTCTAGGGGGGTTAGGGTCACCAGAAGGTCGGCCTGGGGGTTAGGGTCTAGGGGACTCACCAGAAGGTCGGCCTGGGCCTCCAGCTCATTAGGGTTAGGGTCACCAGAAGGTCGGCCTGGGCCTCCAGCTAGGGGTTAGGGTCTAGGGGTTAGGGTCTAGGGGACTCACCAGAAGGTCGGCCTGGGTCCAGCTATTAGGGGTTAGGGTCTAGGGGACTCACCAGAAGGGCCTGGGCCTCCAGCTCATTAGGGGTTTGGGTCTAGGGGTTAGGGGACTCACCAGAAGGTCGGCCTGGGCCTCCAGCTCATTAGGGGTTAGGGTCTAGGGGTTAGGGGACTCACCAGAAGGTCGGCCTGGGCCTCCAGCTCATTAGGGGTTAGGGTCTAGGGGTTAGGGACTCACCAGAAGGTCGGCCTGGGCCTCCAGCTCGTTAGGGGTTAGGGTCTAGGGGTTGGGGACTCACCAGAAGGTCGGCCTGGGCCTCCAGCTCATTAGGGGTTAGGGTCTAGGGGGGGTTAGGGGTTAGGGTCTAGGGGTTAGGGTCTAGGGGGACTCACCAGAAGGTCGGCCTGGGCCTCCAGCTCATTAGGGGTTAGGGTTAGGGGTTAGGGTCTAGGGGTTAGGGACTCACCAGAAGGTCGGCCTGGGCCTCCAGCTCATTAGGGGTTAGGGTCTAGGGGTTGGGGACTCACCAGAAGGTCGGCCTGGGCCTCCAGCTCATTAGGGGGGGTTAGGGTCTAGGGGTTAGGGTCTAGGGGTTAGGGTCTAGGGGACTCACCAGAAGGTCGGCCTGGGCCTCCAGCTCATTAGGGGTTAGGGTCTAGGGGTTAGGGTCTAGGGGTTAGGGACTCACCAGAAGGTCGGCCTGGGCCTCCAGCTCATTAGGGGTTAGGGTCTAGGGGTTAGGGTCTAGGGGTTAGGGGACTCACCAGAAGGTCGGCCTGGGCCTCCAGCTCATTAGGGGTTAGGGTCTAGGGTTAGGAGGGGACTAGGGGACTCACCAGAAGGTCGGCCTGGGCCTCCAGCTAGGGGTTAGGGGTTAGGGTTAGGGGTTAGGGTCTAGGGGTTAGGGACTCACCAGAAGGTCGGCCTGGGCCTCCAGCTAGGGGTTAGGGGTTAGGGGTCTAGGGGTTAGGGTCTAGGGGGGTAGGGGTTAGGGGACTCACCAGAAGGTCTGCCTGGGCCTCCAGCTCGTTAGGGGTTAGGGTTAGGGGTTAGGGTCTAGGGGTTAGGGGACTCTAGGTTCCAGAAGGTCGGCCTGGGCCTCCAGCTCATTAGGGGTTAGGGTCTAGGGGTTAGGGGGGACTCACCAGAAGGTCGGCCTGGGCCTCCAGCTCGTTAGGGGTTAGGGTCTAGGGGGGGTTAGGGGACTCACCAGAAGGTCGGCCTGGGCCTCCAGCTCGTTAGGGGTTGGGGTCTAGGGGTTAGGGTCTAGGGGAGGGGACTCACCAGAAGGTCGGCCTGGGCCTCCAGCTCGTTAGGGGTTAGGGTCTAGGGGTTAGGGTCTAGGTCGGGGGTTAGGGGTCTAGGGGTTAGGGACTCACCAGAACGTCGGCCTGGGCCTCCAGCTCATTAGGGGTTAGGGTCTAGGGGGGGTTAGGGGGGGACTCACCAGAAGGTCGGCCTGGGCCTCCAGCTCATTAGGGGTTTGGGTCTAGGGGTTAGGGGGACTCACCAGAAGGTCGGCCTGGGCCTCCAGCTCGTTAGGGGTTAGGGTCTAGGGGTTAGGGGACTCACCAGAAGGTCGGCCTGGGCCTCCAGCTCGTTAGGGGTTAGGGTCTAGGGGTTAGGGTCTAGGAGACTCACCAGAAGGTCGGCCTGGGCCTCCAGCTCGTTAGGGGTTAGGGTCTAGGGGTTAGGGTCTAGGGGTTAGGGGACTCACCAGAAGGTCTGCCTGGGCCTCCAGCTCATTAGGGGTTAGGGTCTAGGGGTTAGGGTCTAGGGGCTAGGGGACTCACCAGAAGGTCGGCCTGGGCCTCCAGCTCATTAGGGGTTAGGGTCTAGGAGACTCACCAGAAGGTCGGCCTGGGCCTCCAGCTCATTAGGGGTTAGGGGTTAGGGGTTAGGGGTTAGGGTCTAGGGGTTAGGGGACTCACCAGAAGGTCTGCCTGGGCCTCCAGCTCATTAGGGGTTTGGGTCTAGGGGTTAGGGGACTCACCAGAAGGTCGGCCTGGGCCTCCAGCTCGTTAGGGGTTAGGGTCTAGGGGTTAGGGGACTCACCAGAAGGTCGGCCTGGGCCTCCAGCTCGTTAGGGGTTAGGGTCTAGGGGTTAGGGTCTAGGAGACTCACCAGAAGGTCGGCCTGGGCCTCCAGCTCGTTAGGGGTTAGGGTCTAGGGGTTAGGGGACTCACCAGAAGGTCGGCCTGGTCCTCCAGCTCGTTAGGGGTTAGGGTCTAGGGGTTAGGGTCTAGGAGACTCACCAGAAGGTCGGCCTGGGCCTCCAGCTCGTTAGGGGTTAGGGTCTAGGGGTTAGGGTCTAGGGGTTAGGGGACTCACCAGAAGGTCTGCCTGGGCCTCCAGCTCATTAGGGGTTAGGGTCTAGGGGTTAGGGTCTAGGGGCTAGGGGACTCACCAGAAGGTCGGCCTGGGCCTCCAGCTCATTAGGGGTTAGGGTCTAGGAGACTCACCAGAAGGTCGGCCTGGGCCTCCAGCTCATTAGGGGTTAGGGGTTAGGGGTTAGGGTCTAGGGGTTAGGGGACTCACCAGAAGGTCTGCCTGGGCCTCCAGCTCATTAGGGGTTAGGGTCTAGGGGTTAGGGGACTCACCAGAAGGTCGGCCTGGGCCTCCAGCTCATTAGGGGTTAGGGTCTAGGGGTTAGGGGACTCACCAGAAGGTCGGCCTGGGCCTCCAGCTCGTTAGGGGTTAGGGTCTAGGGGTTAGGGGACTCACCAGAAGGTCGGCCTGGGCCTCCAGCTCATTAGGGGTTTGGGTCTAGGGGTTAGGGGACTCACCAGAAGATCGGCCTGGGCCTCCAGCTCGTTAGGGGTTAGGGTCTAGGGGTTAGGGGACTCACCAGAACGTCGGCCTGGGCCTCCAGCTCATTAGGGGTTAGGGTCTAGGGGTTAGGGGACTCACCAGAAGGTCGGCCTGGGCCTCCAGCTCATTAGGGGTTAGGGTCTAGGGGTTAGGGGACTCACCAGAAGGTCGGCCTGGGCCTCCAGCTCATTAGGGGTTTGGGTCTAGGGGTTAGGGGACTCACCAGAAGGTCGGCCTGGGCCTCCAGCTCGTTAGGGGTTAGGGTCTAGGGGTTAGGGGACTCACCAGAAGGTCGGCCTGGGCCTCCAGCTCGTTAGGGGTTAGGGTCTAGGGGTTAGGGTCTAGGAGACTCACCAGAAGGTCGGCCTGGGCCTCCAGCTCGTTAGGGGTTAGGGTCTAGGGGTTAGGGTCTAGGGGTTAGGGGACTCACCAGAAGGTCTGCCTGGGCCTCCAGCTCATTAGGGGTTAGGGTCTAGGGGTTAGGGTCTAGGGGCTAGGGGACTCACCAGAAGGTCGGCCTGGGCCTCCAGCTCATTAGGGGTTAGGGTCTAGGAGACTCACCAGAAGGTCGGCCTGGGCCTCCAGCTCATTAGGGGTTAGGGGTTAGGGTCTAGGGGTTAGGGGACTCACCAGAAGGTCGGCCTGGGCCTCCAGCTCGTTAGGGGTTAGGGTCTAGGGGTTAGGGTCTAGGAGACTCACCAGAAGGTCGGCCTGGGCCTCCAGCTCGTTAGGGGTTAGGGTCTAGGGGTTAGGGTCTAGGGGTTAGGGGACTCACCAGAAGGTCTGCCTGGGCCTCCAGCTCATTAGGGGTTAGGGTCTAGGGGTTAGGGTCTAGGGGCTAGGGGACTCACCAGAAGGTCGGCCTGGGCCTCCAGCTCATTAGGGGTTAGGGTCTAGGAGACTCACCAGAAGGTCGGCCTGGGCCTCCAGCTCATTAGGGGTTAGGGGTTAGGGGTTAGGGTCTAGGGGTTAGGGGACTCACCAGAAGGTCTGCCTGGGCCTCCAGCTCAGGGGAAGGGGTTAGGGGTCTGCCTGGGCCTCCAGCTCGTTAGGGGTTAGGTCTAGGGGTTAGGGGACTCACCAGAAGGTCTGCCTGGGCCTCCAGCTCGTTAGGGGTTAGGGTCTAGGGGTTAGGAGACTCACCAGAAGGTCGGCCTGGGCCTCCAGCTCGTTAGGGGTTAGGGTCTAGGGGTTAGGGTCTAGGGGTTAGGGGACTCACCAGAAGGTGCCTGGGCCTCCAGCTCGTTAGGGGTTAGGGTCTAGGGGTTAGGGGACTCACCAGAAGGTCGGCCTGGGGTCTAGGGGTTAGGAGACTCACCAGAAGGTCTGCCTGGGCCTCCAGCTCGTTAGGGGTTAGGGTCTAGGGGTTAGGGTCTAGGAGACTCACCAGAAGGTCGGCCTGGGCCTCCAGCTCGTTAGGGGTTAGGGTCTAGGGGTTAGGGTCTAGGGGTTAGGGGACTCACCAGAAGGTCTGCCTGGGCCTCCAGCTCGTTAGGGGTTAGGGTCTAGGGGTTAGGGGACTCACCAGAAGGTCGGCCTGGGCCTCCAGCTCGTTAGGGGTTAGGTCTAGGGGTTAGGAGACTCACCAGAAGGTCGGCCTGGGCCTCCAGCTCATTAGGGGTTAGGTCTAGGGGTTAGGAGACTCACCAGAAGGTCGGCCTGGGCCTCCAGCTCATTAGGGGTTAGGGTCTAGGGGTTAGGGGACTCACCAGAAGGTCGGCCTGGGCCTCCAGCTCATTAGGGGTTATGTCTAGGGGTTAGGAGACTCACCAGAAGGTTAGCCTGGGCCTCCAGCTCATTAGGGGTTAGGTCTAGGGGTTAGGAGACTCACCAGAAGGTCGGCCTGGGCCTCCAGCTCATTAGGGGTTAGGGTCTAGGGGTTAGGGGACTCACCAGAAGGTCGGCCTGGGCCTCCAGCTCATTAGGGGTTAGGGTCTAGGGGTTAGGGGACTCACCAGAAGGTCGGCCTGGGCCTCCAGCTCATTAGGGGTTAGGGTCTAAGGGTTAGGGGACTCACCAGAAGGTCGGCCTGGGCCTCCAGCTCATTGGAAAACGACAGCAGATCCACCAGAGTTACACCTTTATTCACCTACACACACAGAGTCAGGGGTTAGAGGTCAGGGGTCAGGGTTCAGTGGTTAGGGGTCAGGGTTTATTGATCAGGGGTCAGGGTTCAGTGGTCAGGGGTTAGAGGTCAGGGTTTAGTGGTCAGGGTTTAGTGGTTAGGGGTTAGGGGTAGAGGTCGACCGATTATGATTTTTCAACGCCGATTCCGATACCAATTATTGGAGGACCAAAAAAGCCTATACCGATTAATCGGCCGATTTAAAAATATATATATTTGTATTAATGACAATTACAACAATACTGAATTAACACTTATTTTAACTTAATATAATACATCAATAAAATCAATTTAGCCTCAAATAAATAATGGAACCTGTTCAGTTTGGTTTAAATAATGCAAAAACAAAGGGTTGGAGAAGAAAGTAAAAGTGCAATATGTGCCATGTAAGAAAGCTAACGTTTCAGTTCCTTGCTCAGAACATGAGAATATATGAAATCTGGTGGTTCCTTTTAACACGAGTCTTCAATATTCCGAGGTAAGAAGTTTTAGGTTATAGTTGTTATAGGAATTATAGGACTATTTCCCTCTATACCATTTGTACCACTGCTCAGTCTGACTGCTTTATCAAATCATAGACTTAGTTACAACATAATAACACACAGAAATACGAGCCTTTGGTCATTAATATGGTCGAATCTGGGAACTATCAAATCAAATCAAATCAAATTTTATTTGTCACATACACATGGTTAGCAGATGTTAATGCGAGTGTAGCGAAATGCTTGTGCTTCTAGTTCCGACAATGCAGTGATAACCAACAAGTAATCTAACTAACAATTCCAAAACTACTGTCTTATACACAGTGTAAGGGGATAAGGAACATGTACATAAGGATATATGAATGAGTGATGGTACAGAGCAGCATATAGTAGATGGTATCGAGTACAGTATATACATATGAGATGAGTGTGTAGACAAAGTAAACAAAGTGGCATAGTTAAAGTGGCTAGTGATACATGTGTTACATAAGGATGCAGTCGATGATGTAGAGTACAGTATATACATATGCATATGAGATGAATAATGTAGGGTAAGTAACATTATATAAGGTAGCATTGTTTAAAGTGGCTAGTGATATATTTACATCATTTCCCATCAATTCCCATTATTAAAATGGCTGGAGTTGGGTCAGTGTCAATGACAGTGTGTTGGCAGCAGCCACTCAGTGTTAGTGGTGGCTGTTTAACAGTCTGATGGCCTTGAGATAGAAGCTGTTTTTCAGTCTCTCGGTCCCAGCTTTGATGCACCTGTACTGACCTCGCCTTCTGGATGATAGCGGGGTGAACAGGCAGTGGTTCGGGTGGTTGATGTCCTTGATGATCTTTATGGCCTTCCTGTAACAACGGGTGGTGTAGGTGTCCTGGAGGGCAGGTAGTTTGCCCCCGGTGATGCGTTGTGCAGTCCTCACTACCCTCTGGAGAGCCTTACGGTTGAGGGCGGAGCAGTTGCCGTACCAGGCGGTGATACAGCCCGCCAGGATGCTCTCGATTGTGCATCTGTAGAAGTTTGTGAGTGCTTTTGGTGACAAGCCAAATTTCTTCAGCCTCCTGAGGTTGAATAGGCGCTGCTGCGCCTTCTTCACGACGCTGTCAGTGTGAGTGGACCAATTCAGTTTGTCTGTGATGTGTATGCCGAGGAACTTAAAACTAGCTACCCTCTCCACTACTGTTCCATCGATGTGGATAGGGGGTGTTCCCTCTGCTGTTTCCTGAAGTCCACAATCATCTCCTTAGTTTTGTTGACGTTGAGTGTGAGGTTATTACCCTGACACCACACTCCGAGGGCCCTCACCTCCTCCCTGTAGGCCGTCTCGTCGTTGTTGGTAATCAAGCCTACCACTGTTGTGTCGTCCGCAAACTTGATGATTGAGTTGGAGGCGTGCGTGGCCACGCAGTCGTGGGTGAACAGGGAGTACAGGAGAGGGCTCAGAACGCACCCTTGTGGGGCCCCCGTGTTGAGGATCAGCGGGGAGGAGATGTTGTTGCCTACCCTCACCACCTGGGGGCGGCCCGTCAGGAAGTCCAGTACCCAGTTGCACAGGGCGGGGTCGAGACCCAGGGTCTCGAGCTTGATGACGAGCTTGGAGGGTACTATGGTGTTGAATGCCGAGCTGTAGTCGATGAACAGCATTCTCACATAGGTATTCCTCTTGTCCAGGTGGGTTAGGGCAGTGTGCAGTGTGGTTGAGATTGCATCGTCTGTGGACCTATTTGGGCGGTAAGCAAATTGGAGTGGGTCTAGGGTGTCAGGTAGGGTGGAGGTGATATGGTCCTTGACTAGTCTCTCAAAGCACTTCATGATGACGGAAGTGAGTGCTACGGGCGGTAGTCGTTTAGCTCAGTTACCTTAGCTTTCTTGGGAACAGGAACAATGGTGGCCCTCTTGAAGCATGTGGGAACAGCAGACTGGTATAGGGATTGATTGAATATGTCCGTAAACACACCGGCCAGCTGGTCTGCGCATGCTCTGAGGGCGCGGCTGGGGATGCCGTCTGGGCCTGCAGCCTTGCGAGGGTTAACACGTTTAAATGTCTTACTCACCTCGGCTGCAGTGAAGGAGAGACCGCATGTTTCCGTTGCAGGCCGTGTCAGTGGCACTGTATTTGTCCTCAAAGCGGGCAAAAAAGTTATTTAGTCTGCCTGGGAGCAAGACATCCTGGTCCGTGACTGGGCTGGATTTCATCTTGTAGTCCGTGATTGACTGTAGACCCTGCCACATGCCTCTTGTGTCTGAGCCATTGAATTGAGATTCCACTTTGTCTCTGTACTGACGCTTAGCTTGTTTAATAGCCTTACGGAGGGAATAGCTGCACTGTTTGTATTCAGTCATGTTGCCAGACACCTTGCCCTGATTAGCAGGTTATCATTCTTTCAGTGAAATACGGAACCGTTCGTATTTTATCAGACGGGTGGCATCCATCAGTCTAAATAATCCTGTTACAACCTTCAATGTTATGTCATAATTATGTACAATTCTAGCAAATTAGTTCGCAATGAGCCAGGCTGCCCAAACTGACTCTGCGTGCAATAAATGCAAGAGAAGTGACACAATTTCACCTGGTTAATATTACCTGCCAACCTTCTATTAGCTAAATATGCAGGTTTAAAAATATATACTTCTGTGTATTGATTTTAAGAAAGGCATTGGTGTTTATGGTTAGGTACAGTCGTCCAACGATTGTGGTTTTTTCGCAAATGCGCTTTTGTTAAATCATCCCCCAGCATTGCATCGATTATATGCAACGCAGGACACGCTAGATAAACGAGTAAAATCATCAACAATGTGTAGTTAACTAGTGATTATGATTGATTCTTTTTTATAAGATAAGTTTAATGCTAGCTAGCAACTTACCTTGGCTTCTACTGCATTCACGTAAGTCTCCTTGTGGAGTGCAATGAGAGGCTGGTGGTTAGAGCGTTGGACTAGTTAACTGTACGGTTGCAAGATTGGATCCCCCGAGCTGACAAGGTGAAAATCTGTCGTTCTGCCCCTGAACAAGGCACTGTTAAATGAAGGTATAAAAAATAAAAAATAAAAATCGGTGCCCAAAAATACTGATTTACGATTGTTATGACAACTTGAAATCGGCCATTCTGATTAAACGGTCGACCTCTAGTTAAGGATCAGGGTTCAGTGGTCAGGGTTCAGTGGTCATGGGTTAGGGGTCAGGGTTTAGTGATCAGGGGTTAGAGGTCAGGGTTTAGTGGTCAGGGTTCAGTGGTCATGGGTTAGGGGGCAGGGTTTAGTGATTAGGGCTCATGGTTAAGTGGTTAGAGGTCAGGGGTCATGGGTTAGGGTTCAGGGTGCAGTGGTTACTGTTCAGGGGTCATGGGTTAAGGGTCATGGTTCAGTGGTTAGAGGTCAGGGGTCATGGGTTAAGGGTCATGGTTCAGTGGCTGGAGGTCAGGGGTTATACCTCTGCTAGGTAAGCAGCATAGTTAATATCTCCTATCCCAGCGTTAGAGAAGGTTAGCAGGTTATCCGTTAGGGGTCAGGGATCATGGGTTAGGGTTAGAGGTCAGGGGTCATGGGTTAAGGGTCATGGTTCAGTGGCTAGAGGTCAGGGGTTATACCTCTGCTAGGTAAGCAGCATAGTTAATATCTCCTATCCCAGCGTTAGAGAAGGTTATCAGGTTATCACGTTAGGGGTCAGGGTTCATGGGTTAGAGGTCAGGGGTTATACCTCTGCTAGGTAAGCAGCATAGTTAATATCTCCTATCCCAGCGTTAGAGAAGGTTAGCAGGTTATCACGTTAGGGGTCAGGGTTCATGGGTTAGAGGTGGGTTAGAGGTCAGGGGTTAGAGAAGGTCACCAGGTTATCTCAGGGCTAGGTAAGGCAGCATAGTTAATATCTCCTATCCCAGCGTTAGAGAAGGTTATCAAGTTAGGGGTCAGGGTTCATGGGTTAGAGGTCAGGGGTTATACCTCTGCTAGGTAAGCAGCATAGTTAATATCTCCTATCCCAGCGTTAGAGAAGGTCAGCAGGTTATCACGTTAGGGGTCAGGGTTCATGGGTTAGAGGTCAGGGGTTATACCTCTGCTAGGTAAGCAGCATAGTTAATATCTCCTATCCCAGCGTTAGAGAAGGTCAGCAGGTTATCACGTTAGGGGTCAGGGTTCATGGGTTAGAGGTCAGGGGTTATACCTCTGCTAGGTAAGCAGCATAGTTAATATCTCCTATCCCAGCGTCAGAGAAGGTCAGCAGGTTATCACGTTAGGGGTCAGGGTTCATGGGTTAGAGGTCAGGGGTTATACCTCTGCTAGGTAAGCAGCATAGTTAATATCTCCTATCCCAGCGTCAAAGGTCAGCCTTCGTCCATCCTGCTTAACACAATGGTCTGGAGGTCGTGCTCACGCTGTTAAACTGACACACACACACACACACACAGACACACACACAGAGACACACACACAGACACACACACACACACACAGCACACACACACACACACACAGAAGCACAGACACACACACACACACACACACAGAACACACACACACACACACACACACAAACACACAGATACACACACACACACACACACACACACACACACACACACACACACACACACACACACACAGACAGACAGACAGACAGACAGACAGACAGACAGACAGACAGACAGACAGACAGACAGACAGACAGACAGACAGACAGACAGACAGACAGACAGACAGACAGACAGACAGACAGACAGACAGACAGACAGACAGACAGACAGACAGACAGACAGACAGACAGACAGACAGACAGACAGACAGACAGACAGACAGACAGACAGACAGACAGACAGACAGACAGACAGACAGACAGACAGACAGACAGACAGACAGAGACGGATACAAAAACCCTTATGAATTATGGGTTAGGGTTGTGTAACAGTTCTAGGAATGACTATCTCAACCCTTTATCTAGAACAATAACCCAATGGTCGAACTGTAACACACACAGTCCCTCCCCCCCACACACACAGTTCCCCCCCCCCCCCACACACACACACACACACACACACACACAGACACACAGACACACACACACACACACACAGACCCTCCCACACAGACCCCCCACACACACACACACACACACACACACAGACCCCCTCACACACACGCTGACACCCCCCAGACCCTGACATACCACGGTTGTTTTGAGGAAGGTGTTGATGTTGAACATTGTCTCCAGCTGCAGAGCATGGTACAGCCCGTTGTTATCATGGCAGTCTCTACACACACACACACACACACACACACACACACACACACACACACACACACACACACACACACACACACACACACACACACACACACACACACACACACACACATCCAACCGGGTGAATCTCCTGACCCATTGAAAGAAGTCATGGCTACGTTTCCATCCAGCCGGGTGAATCTCCTGACCCATGGAAAGAAGTCATGGCTACGTTTCCATCCAGCCGGGTGAATCTCCTGACCCATGGAAAGAAGTCATGGCTACGTTTCCATCCAGCCGGGTGAATCTCCTGACCCATGGAAAGAAGTCATGGCTGACCACGTTTCCATCCAGCCGGGTGAATCTCCTGACCCATGGAAAGAAGTCATGGCTGACCACGTTTCCATCCAGCCGGGTGAATCTCCTGACCCATTGAAAGAAGTCATGGCTGACCACGTTTCCATCCAGCCGGTGAATCTCCTGACCCATTGAAAGAAGTCATGGCTGACCACGTTTCCATCCAGCCGGGTGAATCTCCTGACCCATGGAAAGAAGTCATGGCTGACCACGTTTCCATCCAGCCGGGTGAATCTCCTGACCCATGGAAGAAGTCATGGCTGATGGAAACATGACATGTCTCTACAATGTAATAAACGCAGGACTGACAATTGGTTTGTTTTACATGGTGGGATCTTTTGGTTTTGGTCAAATTACTGTAAACCTAACTTCTGTAATCCAAACTACTGTAAACCTAATTTCTGTAATCCAAACTACTGTAAACCTAATTTCTGTAATCCAAACTACTGTAAACCTATGTTCTGTAATCCAAACTACTGTAAACCTATATTCTGTAATCCAAACTACTGTAAACCTATCTTCTGTAATCCAAACTACTGTAAAACTATCTTCTGTAATCCAAACTACTGTAAACCTATATTCCGTGATCCAAACTACTGTAAACCTATCTTCTGTAATCCAAACTACTGTAAACCTAACTTCCGTAATCCAAACTACTGTAAACCTAATTTCTGTAATCCAAACTACTGTAAACCTATCTTCTGTAATCCAAACTACTGTAAACTTATCTTCTGTAATCCAAACTACTGTAAACCTAGTTTCTGTAATCCAAACTACTGTAAGCCTATCTTCTGTAATCCAAACTACTGTAAACCTATTTTCTCTAATCCAAACTACTGTAAACCTAGCTTCTGTAAACCTAGTTACTGTAATCCAAACTACTGTAAGCCTATCTTCTGTAATCCAAACACCTGTAAACCTAGCTTCTGTAATCCAAACTACTGTAAACCTAGCTACTGTAAACATAGCTACTGTAAACCTAGCTTCTGGAAACCTAGCTATTGTAAACCTAGCGATTGTAAACCTAGATACTGTAAACCTAGCTACTGCAAACCTAGCTTCTGTAAACCTAGCTACTGTAAACCTAACTTCTGTAAACCTATCTACTGTAAACATAGCTTCTGTAAATCTAGCTTCTGTAAACCTAGGTACTGTAAGCCTAGCTACTGTAAACCTAACTACTGTAAACCTAGCTTCTGTAAACCTAGCTACTGTAAACCTAGCTTCTGTAAACCTAGCTACTGTAAACCTAGCTTCCGTAAACCTAGATTATGTAAACCTAGTTTCTGTAAACCTAGCTATTGTAAACCTAGCGATTGTAAACCTAGATACTGTAAACCTAGCTACTGCAAACCTAGCTTCTGTAAACCTAGCTACTGTAAACCTAACTTCTGTAAACCTATCTACTGTAAACCTAGCTTCTGTAAATCTAGCTTCTGTAAACCTAGGTACTGTAAGCCTAGCTACTGTAAACCTAACTACTGTAAACCTAGCTACTGTAACCCTAGCTACTGTAATCCTAGCTACTGTAAACCTAGCTACTGTAATCCTGGTTACTGTAATCGTAGCTACTGTAATCCTAGCTACTGTAAACCTAGCGACTGTAAACCTAGCTACTGAAATCGTAGCTACTGTAATCCTAGCTACTGTAAACCTAACTTCTGTAAACCTATCTACTGTAAACATAGCTTCTGTAAACCTAGCGACTGTAAACCTAGCTACTGTAATCCTAACTACTGTAATCCTAACTACTGTAATCGTAGCTACTGTAATCCTAGCTACTGTAAACCTAGCGACTGTAAACCTAGCTACTGAAATCGTAGCTACTGTAATCCTAGCTACTGTAAACCTAACTTCTGTAAACCTATCTACTGTAAACATAGCTTCTGTAAACCTAGCGACTGTAAACCTAGCTACTGTAATCCTAACTACTGTAATCATAGCTACTGTAATCCTAGCTACTGTAAACCTAGCGACTGTAAACCTAGCTACTGTAATCGTAGCTACTGTAATCCTAGCTACTGTAAACCTAGCGACTGTAATCCTAACTACTGTAATCCTAACTACTGTAATCCTAGCTACTGTAATCCTAGCTACTGTAAACCTAGCTACTGTAATCCTAGCTACTGTAATCCTAGCTACTGTAATCCTAGCTACTGTAATCCTAACTACTGTAATCCTAGCTACTGTAATCCTAGCTACTGTAAACCTAGCTACTGTAATCCTGGTTACTGTAATCGTAGCTACTGTAATCCTAGCGACTGTAAACCTAGCTACTGTAATCCTAACTACTGTAAACCTAGCTACTGTAATCCTAGCTACTGTAAACCTAGCGACTGTAAACCTAGCTACTGTAATCCTAACTACTGTAATCCTAGCTACTGTAATCCTAACTACTGTCCTTTTCCAATTAGTATTTTGTTGATTTGACTGTGAATTCACGTAGGTAAACAACTAAATCAAAATGAACTAATGTCTGTGTCCAGTGATGTGAATGGTGTGTGTGTGTTGGTCTGTGTGCGTCTGCGTGCTAACGTGCATGTGTGTGTGTGTGTGTGTGTGTGTGTGTGTGTGTGTGTGTGTGTGTGTGTGTGTGTGTGTGTGTGTGTGTGTGTGTGTGTGTGTGTGTGTGTGTGTGTCTCACCGGTACATGCTTCCTACAGTCAGGTCGATGTTAGGGTTCTGGAACAGCGTGTGTGTGTGTGTGTGTGTGTGTGTGTGTGTGTGTGTGTGTGTGTGTGTGTGTGTGTGTGTGTGTGTGTGTGTGTGTGTGTGTGTGTGTGTGTGTGTGTGTGTGTGTGTGTGTGTGTGTGTGTGTGTGTGTGTGTGTGTACATGTACAGTCAGGTCGATGTTAGGGTTCTGTGTGTGTGTGTGTGTGTGTGTGTGTGTGTGTGTGTGTGTGTGTGTGTGTCTCACCGGTACATGCTTCCTACAGTCAGGTCGATGTTAGGGTTCTGGAACAGCGTGTGTGTGTGTGTGTGTGTGTGTGTGTGTGTCTCACCGGTACATGCTTCCTACAGTCAGGTCGATGTTAGGGTTCTGGAACAGCGTGTGTGTGTGTGTGTGTGTGTGTGTGTGTGTGTCTCACCGGTACATGCTTCCTACAGTCAGGTCGATGTTAGGGTTCTGGAACAACATGCCAGGCAGGAAGTTCTTCTTGGCAGGATGGACCATGTAGGGAGTGTCTATGATCTATACACACGCACACGCACGCACGCACGCACGCACACATACACACACACACACGTTAGGAAACTGGAGGACACAGGGCTGTAGTGTCTAGATACTGGAGGACACAGGGCTGTAGTGTTTAGATACTGGAGGAAACAGGGCTGTAGTGTCTAGATACTGGAGGACACAGGGCTGTAGTGTTTAGATACTGGAGGACACAGGGCTGTAGTGTCTAGATACTGGAGGACACAGGGCTGTAGTGTCTAGATACTGGAGGACACAGGACTGAGAGGGTGAGGGAGGGAGATGGTGAGAGAGAGGGTGAGAGAGAGGGAGGGGAGAGGGTGAGAGAGGGGGAGAGGGTGAGAGAGGATGAGAGAGGGGGGAGGGAGGGGAGAGGGTGAGAGAGGGGGGAGAGGGTGAGAGAGGATGAGAGAGAGGGGGAGAGGGTGAGAGAGGATGAGAGAGAGGGGGGGGAGAGGGTGAGAGAGGATGAGAGAGAGGGGGAGAGGGAGGGGAGAGGGTGAGAGAGGGGGGGAGAGGGTGAGAGAGGATGAGAGAGAGGGGGGAGAGGGTGAGAGAGGGTGAGAGAGAGGGGGGAGAGGGTGAGAGAGGGTGAGAGAGGAGGCGAGAGGGTGAGAGAGGGTAGAGTGTGAGAGAGGGTGAGAGAGAGGGAGGGAGAGGGTGAGAGAGGGGGTGAGAGAGGATGAGAGAGAGGGGGAGAGGGTGAGAGAGAAGGGGAGAGAGTGAGAGAGGGTGAGAGGGGGTGAGAGAGGGAGGTGAGAGGGTGAGAGAGGGAGGAGGAGAGGGTGAGAGAGGGAGGAGGAGAGGGTGAGAGAGGGAGGTCAGAGGGTGAGAGACAGAGGAGGTCAGAGGGTGAGAGAGGAAGGAGGAGAGGGTGAGAGAGGGAGGTCAGAGGGTGAGAGAGGGAGGAGGAGAGGGTGAGAGAGGGAGGAGGAGAGGGTGAGAGAGGGAGGTCAGAGGGTGAGAGAGGGAGGTCAGAGGGTGAGAGAGGGAGGTCAGAGGGTGACAGAGGGAGGAGGAGAGGGTGAGAGAGGGAGGGGAGAGGGGGAGAGAAAGGGGGAAGGTGTGTACCTTGAACAGTTGTCTGTTAGCAAGCGGTTCACAGAACAGCTTCTCAATGTTGCCCCCGACAACAAACCCTGCTGATACCAGCCCCATCAATACCCAGGCAAAGATGAAGCTGAACCCTACACCTCTGAGATGAAGAGGAGAGAGACAGTGAGAGACAGTGAGAGAGACAGAGAGGATCGAGAGACAGACCGACAGACCGACAGACAGACAGACAGACAGACAGACAGACAGACAGACAGACAGACAGACAGACAGACAGACAGACAGACAGACAGACAGACAGACAGACAGACAGAGAGAGAGAGAGACAGACAGAGACAGACAGAGACAGAGACAGACAGAGAGAGACAGAGAGAGAGACAAAGAGAGAGACAGAGAGAGAGACAAAGAGAGAGACAGAGAGAGACAGAGCCAGAGAGACAGATATATATATATAGAGAGAGAGACAAAACCCTTGAATTGAATCGAATTGAGAGAGAGAGAGACAGAGAGAGACAGACAGAGACAGAGAGAGACAGAGAGGGGGGGGGCAGAGAGGGGGGGGCAGAGAGAGAGAAGTGTGATATTATGGATGCTGCCAGGATATTGTCATGGTTACTCACGCCATTAGCAGGTTGCCTCCGGTGTTTGATAGGCAGCCGCGGGTGGTGGGCGTGGCCTGTTTGTCGTAGCCACACGTTCCGCACAACAGACCCAGGAAGTTAAAGGTCAAAACCAGAACCACTGAACACAGCACGGCCACACAGCCTATCCACCTGTAATAAACACTGTTATATACATCACCGAACACAGCACAGACCTGTAGAAGTCCATCTAAACACACAGACCTGTAGAAGTCCATCTAAACACACAGACCTGTAGAAGTCCATCTAAACACACAGACCTGTAGAAGTCCATCTAAACACACAGACCTGTAGAAGTCCATCTGTATTAAACACACAGACCTGTAGAAGTCCATCTGACCACACAGACCTGTAGAAGTCCATCTAACCACACAGACCTGTAGAAGTCCATCTAACCACACAGACCTGTAGAAGTCCATCTAACCACACAGACCTGTAGAAGTCAATCTAACCACACAGACCTGTAGAAGTCCATCTAACCACACAGACCTGTAGAAGTCCATCTAACCACACAGACCTGTAGAAGTCCATCTAACCACACAGACCTGTAGAAGTCCATCTAAACACACAGACCTGTAGAAGTCCATCTAACCACACAGACCTGTAGAAGTCCATCTAACACACAGACCTAGAAGTCCATCTAAACACACAGAGAAGTCCATCTGTATTAAACACACAGACCTGTAGAAGTCCATCTAACCACACAGACCTGTAGAAGTCCATCTAACCACACAGACCTGTAGAAGTCCATCTAACCACATAGACCTGTAGAAGTCCATCTGTATTAAACACACAGACCTGTAGAAGTCCATCTAAACACACAGACCTGTAGAAGTCCATCTAACCACACAGACCTGTAGAAGTCCATCTAACCACACAGACCTGTAGAAGTCCATCTAACCACACAGACCTGTAGAAGTCCATCTAACCACACAGACCTGTAGAAGTCCATCTAACCACACAGACCTGTAGAAGTCCATCTAACCACACAGACCTGTAGAAGTCCATCTATATTAAACACACAGACCTGTAGAAGTACATCTAAACACACAGACCTGTAGAAGTCCATCTAACCACACAGACCTGTAGAAGTCCATCTAACCACACAGACCTGTAGAAGTCCATCTAACCACACAGACCTGTAGAAGTCCATCTAACCACACAGACCTGTAGAAGTCCATCTATATTAAACACACAGACCTGTAGAAGTCAATCTGTATTAAACACACAGACCTGTAGAAGTCCATCTAACCACACAGACCTGTAGAAGTCCATCTAAACACACAGACCTGTAGAAGTCCATCTAACCACACAGACCTGTAGAAGTCCATCTAACCACACAGACCTGTAGAAGTCCATCTAACCACACAGACCTGTAGAAGTCCATCTAACCACACAGACCTGTAGAAGTCCATCTAACCACACAGACCTGTAGAAGTCCAGCTGGTCTATCTGTGGGTAAACACACAGAGTAGGCATCTCCATGTTCTTCTGGCCCTGACTCAGGAAGATGGTGAAGTTGGCCAGAGATGCTTCCACTGGGAACATCTTAGAGAAACCTATTATCTCTACTCCTATTTTATCCAGCATGGCCTTCACTCCTAGACAGAGCAGAGGTTAGAGGGGAGAAGAGAGGAGAGGTTAGAGGGGAGAAGAGAGGAGAGGAGAGGAGATGAGGGGGTAGAAGAGGAAAGAAGAGGAGAGGAGAGGAGAGAGAGAGAGAGAGAGATGGGCAAATAGACAGGCAGACAGACAGGCAGACAGATAGGCAGACAGACAGGCAGACAGACGCAGACAGACAGGCAGACAGACAGACAGGCAGAAAGACAGACGCAGACAGACAGACAGGCAGACAGACAGACTGGCAGACAGGCAGACAGACAGGCAGACAGGCAGACAGACAGACAGGCAGACAGGTAGACAGACAGACAGGCAGACAGACAGACAGACAGACAGACAGACAGACAGACAGACAGACGCAGGCAGGCGCAGACAGACAGGCAGACAGACAGGCAGACAGGTAGACAGACAGGCAGACAGACAGACAGACAGACAGACAGACAAACGCAGGCAGGCGCAGACAGACAGACAGGCAGACAGGTAGACAGACAGGCAGACAGACAGACAGACAGACAGACAGACAGACAGACAGACAGACATACGCAGGCAGGCGCAGACAGACAGACAGACAGACAGACAGACAGACAGACAGACAGACAGACAGACAGACAGACAGACAGACAGACAGACAGGCAGACAGATAGGCAGACAGATAGGCAGACAGACAGACTTACTAGGCAGAGCTGTTGTGTAGAGGAGAAGGTTTCCCACAAATGCAGCGCAGGATGGAGAAGAAGAGATGATGACCAAACACAACACACACACACACACACACACACACACACACACACACACACACACACACACACACACACACACACACACACACACACACACACACACACACACACACACACACACACACACACACACACACACACACACACACACACACAGCGTACCTGCTACTACATTCTTAGTCTGCTGTTGGACCAGTCTGGGGTATCATTGAAGGATGAATAACCCTGAAGAGGATAGGAGATGAGAGGAAGGAGAGGAGGGGAGAGAAGAGGAGAGGGTAGATGAGGGGAGAGAAGGAGAGGAGGGGAGAGAAGGAGAGGAGAGGATAGAGGAGGAGAGAGGAGGGGAGAAAAGGAGAGGAGAGGATGGAGAGGAGAGGAGAAAGGAAAGAGGAGAGGAGAGGATAGAGGAAAGGAGAAAGGAGAGGATGGAGAGGTTGGAGAGGAGAGAATAGGATAGAAAATCTTTAGATAATATGATACATTATCCAACCTGACACACAGCAGTACATTGTTCAGGGACAGAGCAGCTGTAGGGGGGATATGATACATTATGATACATTATCCAACCTGACACACAGCAGTACATTGTTCAGGGACAGAGCAGCTGTAGGGGGGATATGATACATTATGATACATTATCCAACCTGACACACAGCAGTACATTGTTCAGGGACAGAGCAGCTGTAGGGGGATATGATACATTATGATACATTATCCAACCTGACACACAGCAGTACATTGTTCAGGGACAGAGCAGCTGTAGGGGGATATGATACATTATGATACATTATCCAACCTGACACACAGCAGTACATTGTTCAGGGACAGAGCAGCTGTAGGGGGATATGATACATTATGATACATTATCCAACCTGACACACAGCAGTACATTGTTCAGGGACAGAGCAGCTGTAGGGGGATATGATACATTATGATACATTATCCAACCTGACACACAGCAGTACATTGTTCAGGGACAGAGCAGCTGTAGGGGGATATGATACATTATGATACATTATCCAACCTGACACACAGCAGTGCATTGTTCAGGGACAGAGCAGCTGTAGGGGGATATGATACATTATGATACATTATCCAACCTGACACACAGCAGTGCATTGTTCAGGGACAGAGCAGCTGTAGGGGGATATGATACATTATGATACATTATCCAACCTGACACACAGCAGTACATTGTTCAGGGACAGAGCAGCTGTAGGGGGATATGATAGAAGAGGAAAGAAGAGGAAGAGGAAAGAAGAGGAGAGAGCAAATAGACCGACATAGAGGAGAGATTACATTACATTTACATTTAAGGGAACATTATGATACATTATCCAACCTGACACACAGCAGTACATTGTTCAGGGACAGAGCAGCTGTAGGGGGGATATGATACATTATGATACATTATCCAACCTGACACACAGCAGTACATTGTTCAGGGACAGAGCAGCTGTAGGGGATATGATACATTATGATACATTATCCAACCTGACACACAGCAGTACATTGTTCAGGGACAGAGCAGCTGTAGGGGGATATGATACATTATGATACATTATCCAACCTGACACACAGCAGTACATTGTTCAGGGACAGAGCAGCTGTAGGGGGATATGATACATTATGATACATTATCCAACCTGACACACAGCAGTGCATTGTTCAGGGACAGAGCAGCTGTAGGGGGATATGATACATTATGATACATTATCCAACCTGACACACAGCAGTACATTGTTCAGGGACAGAGCAGCTGTAGGGGGATATGATACATTATGATACATTATCCAACCTGACACACAGCAGTACATTGTTCAGGGACAGCAGAGCAGCTGTAGGGGGATATGATACAGCAGCTGTAGGGGGATATATACATACATTATCCAACCTGACACACAGCAGTACATTGTTCAGGGACAGAGCAGCTGTAAGGGGGATATGATACATTATGATACATTATCCAACCTGACACACAGCAGTACATTGTTCAGGGACAGAGCAGCTGTAGGGGGATATGATACATTATGATACATTATCCAACCTGACACACAGCAGTACATTGTTCAGGGACAGAGCAGCTGTAGGGGGATATGATACATTATGATACATTATCCAACCTGACACACAGCAGTACATTGTTCAGGGACAGAGCAGCTGTAGGGGGATATGATACATTATGATACATTATCCAACCTGACACACAGCAGTACATTGTTCAGGGACAGAGCAGCTGTAGGGGGATATGATACATTATGATACATTATCCAACCTGACACACAGCAGTACATTGTTCAGGGACAGAGCAGCTGTAGGGGGATATGATACATTATGATACATTATCCAACCTGACACACAGCAGTACATTGTTCAGGGACAGAGCAGCTGTAGGGGGATATGATACATTATGATACATTATCCAACCTGACACACAGCAGTACATTGTTCAGGGACAGAGCAGCTGTAGGGGGATATGATACATTATGATACATTATCCAACCTGACACACAGCAGTACATTGTTCAGGGACAGAGCAGCTGTAGGGGGATATGATACATTATGATACATTATCCAACCTGACACACAGCAGTACATTGTTCAGGGACAGAGCAGCTGTAGGGGGATATGATACATTATGATACATTATCCAACCTGACACACAGCAGTGCATTGTTCAGGGACAGAGCAGCTGTAGGGGGATATGATACATTATGATACATTATCCAACCTGACACACAGCAGTACATTGTTCAGGGACAGAGCAGCTGTAGGGGGATATGATACATTATGATACATTATCCAACCTGACACACAGCAGTGCATTGTTCAGGGGCAGAGCAGCTGTAGGGGGACCCTTGCAACCCTCCATTTACCAGTCAGTGAGACCTGGGAATCAAACCGTCAACCCGTGGTTACTGCCCCCATAGCCTACAGATATAGGATGAGATGGAGAAAGAGAGCTGAATGGTACCTTCTGTAAAATGTTGCTGAGGTCTGTCTTCAGGACAATCTCTAAACTGGCCAACTGGGGACTGACGTCTGGTAACTAGAGAGAGAGGAGAGGGAGAGGGAGAGGGAGAGGGAAAGGGAGAGAGAGAGAGAGAGAGAGAGAGAGAGAGAGAGAGAGAGAGAGAGAGAGAGAGAGAGAGAGAGAGAGAGAGAGAGAGAGAGAGAGAGAGAGAGAGAGAGAGAGAGAGAGAGAGAGAGAGAGAGAGAGAGAGAGAGAGAGAGAGAGAGAGAGAGAGAGAGAGAGAGAGAGAGAGAGAAAAGATAATTACTTAACACATTGGACAGAATTAACAAAAAAACAGAGCAAATTAGAATGCTATTTGGCCCTAAACAGAGAGTGGCAGAATACCTGACCACTGTGACTGACCCTAAACAGAGAGTGGCAGAATACCTGACCACTGTGACTGACCCTAAACAGAGAGTGGCAGAATACCTGACCACTGTGACTGACCCTAAACAGAGAGTGGCAGAATACCTGACCACTGTGACTGACCCTAAACAGAGTGTGGCAGAATACCTGACCACTGTGACTGACCCTAAACAGAGAGTGGCAGAATACCTGACCACTGTGACTGACCCAAAATTAGCATGTTTAGCATGTTCAGTGTTTAGCATGTTTAGTGTTTAGCATGTTCAGTGTTTAGCATGTTCAGTGTTTAGCATGTTTAGTGTATAGCATGTTCAGTGTTTAGCATGTTTAGTGGTCCTTCTGTAGCTCAGTTGGTAGAGCATGGCGCTTGTAACGCCAGGGTAGTGGGTTCGATCCCCGGGACCACCCATACGTAGAATGTATGCACACATGACTGTAAGTCGCTTTGGATAAAAGCGTCTGCTAAATGGCATATATTATTATTATTATTATAGTGTGTAGTTTGAATGGAGTTGCAGGTGTGTAGGTACCCCAGAGAAGTTGCTGTTGATTCCCAGCTGTGGGAGTGTAATGTGGATGTTGTAGCAGGTGTGTAGGTACCCCAGAGAAGTTGCTGTTGATTCCCAGCTGTGGGAGTGTAATGCGGATTTTGTTGCAGGTGCGTGACACAGCTCCGTTAGTGCAGGCCGGATCAGACAGGGTGTTGGACAGGGAGGTCCGTTCATATGTCAGACGGAGCGCCAGACGAGACGTTCCCTCATGAAGAACATCCAACGAAGAACTAACACTCTCCAACGCCTCCTTAGACTCACGCAGAGCTACGGAGGACAGGGGGAGAGGAGAGGAGAGGAGAGGAGGGGAGGGGAGGGGAGAGGAGAGGAGAGGAGAGGAGAGGAGAGGAGAGGAGAGGAGAGGAGAGGAGAGGAGAGGAGAGGAGAGGAGAGGAGAGGAGAGGAGAGGAGAGGAGAGGAGAGGAGAGGAGAGGAGAGGAGAGGAGAGGAGAAAGGAGAGGAGAGGAGAAAGGAGAGGAGAGGAGAGGAGAAGAGATGAGAAAGGAGAGGAGAGGAGAGGAGATGTCACGTGAGGTGAGGGCATGACACACCACTGACTGGAGGTCAGTTCTAATACGGACACCACTGACTGGAGGTCAGTTCTAATACTGACACCACTGACTGGAGGTCAGTTCTAATACTGACACCACTGACTGGAGAACAGTTCTCATCCTGACACCACTGACTGGAGGTCAGTTCTAATACTGACACCACTGACTGGAGGTCAGTTCTAATACTAGCGACCAGTCTGGTCAGAGGTTAAATAACACTTCTATTATGTTGTTACCTTTAACGGCGTTCTCCACTTTGCCTTGGAAACAGAAGAACACAGAGACAGATGTCAACATGACAGAACTAAGACCACCTGTTATAATGGTTAGGGTTAGGGTTATAACTGTTGTAGCAGTAACGAGGTATTATAACTGTTGTAGCAGTAATGAGGTATTATAACTGTTGTAGCAGTAATGAGGTATTATAATGTTGTAGCAGTAACAAGGTATTATAATGTTATAACTGTTGTAGCAGTAATGAGGTATTATAATGTTATAACTGTTGTAGCAGTAATGAGGTATTATAATGTTATAACTGTTGTAGCAGTAATGAGGTATTATAATGTTGTAGCAGTAACGAGGTATTATAATGTTGTAGCAGTAACGAGGTATTATAATGTTGTAGCAGTAACGAGGTATTATAATGTTGTAGCAGTAACGAGGTATTATAATGTTGTAGCAGTAACGAGGTATTATAATGTTGTAGCAGTAACAAGGTATTATAATGTTATAACTGTTATAGCAGTAACGAGGTATTATAATGTTATAACTGTTGTAGCAGTAATGAGGTATTATAATGTTATAACTGTTGTAGCAGTAATGAGGTATTATAATGTTATAACTGTTGTAGCAGTAATGAGGTATTATAATGTTATAACTGTTGTAGCAGTAACGAGGTATTATAATGTTATAACTGTTGTAGCAGTAATGAGGTATTATAATGTTGTAGCAGTAACGAGGTATTATAATGTTGTAGCAGTAATGAGGTATTATAATGTTGTAGCAGTAACAAGGTATTATAATGTTGTAGCAGTAACGAGGTATTATAATGTTGTAGCAGTAATGAGGTATTATAATGTTGTAGTAGTAACGAGGTATTATAATGTTGTAGCAGTAACGAGGTATTATAATGTTGTAGCAGTAACGAGGTATTATAATGTTGTAGCAGTAACGAGGTATTATAATGTTGTAGCAGTAACGAGGTATTATAATGTTGTAGCAGTAACAAGGTATTATAATGTTATAACTGTTGTAGCAGTAACGAGGTATTATAATGTTATAACTGTTGTAGCAGTAATGAGGTATTATAATGTTATAACTGTTGTAGCAGTAATGAGGTATTATAATGTTGTAGCAGTAATGAGGTATTATAATGTTGTAGCAGTAACGAGGTATTATAATGTTGTAGCAGTAACGAGGTATTATAATGTTGTAGCAGTAACGAGGTATTATAATGTTGTAGCAGTAACGAGGTATTATAATGTTGTAGCAGTAACGAGGTATTATAATGTTGTAGCAGTAACAAGGTATTATAATGTTGTAGCAGTAACGAGGTATTATAACTGTTGTAGCAGTAACAAGGTATTATAATGTTGTAGCAGTAACAAGGTATTATAATGTTGTAGCAGTAACGAGGTATTATAATGTTGTAGCAGTAACGAGGTATTATAATGTTGTAGCAGTAACGAGGTATTATAATGTTATAACTGTTGTAGCAGTAATGAGGTATTATAATGTTATAACTGTTGTAGCAGTAATGAGGTATTATAATGTTGTAGCAGTAACAAGGTATTATAATGTTGTAGCAGTAACGAGGTATTATAATGTTGTAGCAGTAACGAGGTATTATAATGTTGTAGCAGTAACGAGGTATTATAATGTTGTAGCAGTAACGAGGTATTATAATGTTATAACTGTTGTAGCAGTAATGAGGTATTATAATGTTGTAGCAGTAACGAGGTATTATAATGTTATAACTGTTGTAGCAGTAACGAGGTATTATAATGTTATAACTGTTGTAGCAGTAACGAGGTATTATAATGTTGTAGCAGTAACGAGGTATTATAATGTTGTAGCAGTAACGAGGTATTATAATGTTGTAGCAGTAACGAGGTATTATAATGTTGTAGCAGTAATGAGGTATTATAATGTTGTAGCAGTAATGAGGTATTATAATGTTGTAGCAGTAACGAGGTATTATAATGTTGTAGCAGTAACGAGGTATTATAATGTTATAATGTTGTAGCAGTAACAAGGTATTATAATGTTGTAGCAGTAACAAGGTATTATAATGTTGTAGCAGTAACGAGGTATTATAATGTTGTAGCAGTAACAAGGTATTATAATGTTATAACTGTTGTAGCAGTAATGAGGTATTATAATGTTATAGCAGTAACGAGGTATTATAATGTTATAATGTTGTAGCAGTAACGAGGTATTATAATGTTATAATGTTGTAGCAGTAACGAGGTATTATAATGTTATAATGTTGTAGCAGTAACGAGGTATTATAATGTTATAATGTTGTAGCAGTAACGAGGTATTATAATGTTATAATGTTGTAGCAGTAACGAGGTATTATAATGTTATAATGTTGTAGCAGTAACGAGGTATTATAATGTTATAGCAGTAACGAGGTATTATAATGTTATAATGTTGTAGCAGTAACGAGGTATTATAATATTATAGCAGTAACGAGGTATTATAATGTTATAGCATTAATGAGGTATTATAATGTTATAGCAGTAATGAGGTATTATAATGTTATAGCAGTAATGAGGTATTATAATGTTATAGCAGTAACGAGGTATTATAATGTTATAATGTTGTAGCAGTAACGAGGTATTATAATGTTATAATGTTGTAGCAGTAACGAGGTATTATAATGTTATAATGTTGTAGCAGTAACGAGGTATTATAATGTTATAGCAGTAACGAGGTATTATAATGTTATAATGTTGTAGCAGTAACGAGGTATTATAATGTTATAGCAGTAACGAGGTATTATAATGTTATAATGTTGTAGCAGTAACGAGGTATTATAATGTTGTAGCAGTAACGAGGTATTATAATGTTGTAGCAGTAACGAGGTATTATAATGTTGTAGCAGTAATGAGGTATTATAATGTTGTAGCAGTAATGAGGTATTATAATGTTGTAACGAGGTATTATAATGTTGTAGCAGTAATGAGGTATTATAATGTTGTAGCAGTAATGAGGTATTATAACTGTTGTAGCAGTAACAAGGTATTATAATGTTGTAGCAGTAACGAGGTATTATAATGTTATAATGTTGTAGCAGTAACGAGGTATTATAATGTTATAGCAGTAACGAGGTATTATAATGTTATAATGTTGTAGCAGTAACGAGGTATTATAATGTTGTAGCAGTAACGAGGTATTATAATGTTGTAGCAGTAACGAGGTATTATAATGTTATAACTGTTGTAGCAGTAACGAGGTATTATAATGTTGTAGCAGTAACGAGGTATTATAATGTTGTAGCAGTAACGAGGTATTATAATGTTGTAGCAGTAACGAGGTATTATAATGTTGTAGCAGTAACGAGGTATTATAATGTTGTAGCAGTAACGAGGTATTATAATGTTGTAGCAGTAACGAGGTATTATAATGTTGTAGCAGTAACAAGGTATTATAATGTTGTAGCAGTAACGAGGTATTATAATGTTGTAGCAGTAATGAGGTATTATAATGTTGTAGCAGTAACGAGGTATTATAATGTTATAACTGTTGTAGCAGTAACGAGGTATTATAATGTTGTAGCAGTAACGAGGTATTATAATGTTATAGCAGTAACGAGGTATTATAATGTTATAGCTGTTGTAGCAGTAACGAGGTATTATAATGTTATAGCTGTTGTAGCAGTAACAAGGTATTATAATGTTATAACTGTTGTAGCAGTAACGAGGTATTATAATGTTGTAGCAGTAACGAGGTATTATAATGTTGTAGCAGTAACAAGGTATTATAATGTTGTAGCAGTAACGAGGTATTATAATGTTGTAGCAGTAACGAGGTATTATAATGTTATAACTGTTGTAGCAGTAACGAGGTATTATAATGTTATAATGTTGTAGCAGTAACAAGGTATTATAATGTTGTAGCAGTAACGAGGTATTATAATGTTATAATGTTGTAGCAGTAACGAGGTATTATAATGTTGTAGCAGTAACGAGGTATTATAATGTTGTAGCAGTAACGAGGTATTATAATGTTGTAGCAGTAACGAGGTATTATAATGTTGTAGCAGTAATGAGGTATTATAATGGTATAACTGTTGTAGCAGTAACGAGGTATTATAATGTTGTAGCAGTAATGAGGTATTATAATGGTATAACTGTTGTAGCAGTAACAAGGTATTATAATGTTGTAGCAGTAACGAGGTATTATAATGTTGTAGCAGTAACAAGGTATTATAATGTTATAACTGTTGTAGCAGTAACAAGGTATTATAATGTTATAACTGTTGTAGCAGTAACAAGGTATTATAATGTTATAACTGTTGTAGCAGTAACGAGGTATTATAATGTTGTAGCAGTAACGAGGTATTATAATGTTGTAGCAGTAACAAGGTATTATAATGTTGTAGCAGTAACGAGGTATTATAATGTTGTAGCAGTAACGAGGTATTATAATGTTGTAGCAGTAACGAGGTATTATATTGTTGTAGCAGTAACAAGGTATTATAATGTTGTAGCAGTAACGAGGTATTATAATGTTGTAGCAGTAACGAGGTATTATAATGTTGTAGCAGTAACGAGGTATTATAATGTTGTAGCAGTAACGAGGTATTATAATGTTGTAGCAGTAACGAGGTATTATAATGTTGTAGCAGTAACAAGGTATTATAATGTTATAACTGTTGTAGCAGTAACAAGGTATTATAATGTTATAACTGTTGTAGCAGTAACGAGGTATTATAATGTTGTAGCAGTAACAAGGTATTATAATGTTATAACTGTTGTAGCAGTAACGAGGTATTATAATGTTATAATGTTGTAGCAGTAACGAGGTATTATAATGTTATAATGTTGTAGCAGTAACGAGGTATTATAATGTTATAATGTTGTAGCAGTAACGAGGTATTATAATGTTATAGCAGTAACGAGGTATTATAATGTTATAATGTTGTAGCAGTAACGAGGTATTATAATGTTATAGCAGTAACGAGGTATTATAATGTTATAATGTTGTAGCAGTAACGAGGTATTATAATGTTATAGCAGTAACGAGGTATTATAATGTTATAATGTTGTAGCAGTAACGAGGTATTATAATGTTGTAGCAGTAACGAGGTATTATAATGTTGTAGCAGTAACGAGGTATTATAATGTTGTAGCAGTAATGAGGTATTATAACTGTTGTAGCAGTAATGAGGTATTATAACTGTTGTAGCAGTAACAAGGTATTATAATGTTGTAGCAGTAACGAGGTATTATAATGTTATAATGTTGTAGCAGTAACGAGGTATTATAATGTTATAGCAGTAACGAGGTATTATAATGTTATAATGTTGTAGCAGTAACGAGGTATTATAATGTTGTAGCAGTAACGAGGTATTATAATGTTGTAGCAGTAACGAGGTATTATAATGTTGTAGCAGTAACGAGGTATTATAATGTTGTAGCAGTAACGAGGTATTATAATGTTGTAGCAGTAACGAGGTATTATAATGTTATAGCAGTAACAAGGTATTATAATGTTGTAGCAGTAACGAGGTATTATAATGTTGTAGCAGTAACGAGGTATTATAATGTTATAATGTTGTAGCAGTAACGAGGTATTATAATGTTGTAGCAGTAACGAGGTATTATAATGTTGTAGCAGTAATGAGGTATTATAATGTTGTAGCAGTAACGAGGTATTATAATGTTATAACTGTTGTAGCAGTAACGAGGTATTATAATGTTGTAGCAGTAACGAGGTATTATAATGTTATAGCAGTAACGAGGTATTATAATGTTATAGCTGTTGTAGCAGTAACGAGGTATTATAATGTTATAGCTGTTGTAGCAGTAACGAGGTATTATAATGTTGTAGCAGTAACAAGGTATTATAATGTTGTAGCAGTAACAAGGTATTATAATGTTGTAGCAGTAACGAGGTATTATAATGTTATAATGTTGTAGCAGTAACGAGGTATTATAATGTTATAACTGTTGTAGCAGTAACGAGGTATTATAATGTTATAATGTTGTAGCAGTAATGAGGTATTATAATGTTGTAGCAGTAACAAGGTATTATAATGTTGTAGCAGTAACGAGGTATTATAATGTTGTAGCAGTAACGAGGTATTATAATGTTGTAGCAGTAACAAGGTATTATAATGTTATAACTGTTGTAGCAGTAACGAGGTATTATAATGTTGTAGCAGTAACGAGGTATTATAATGTTGTAGCAGTAACGAGGTATTATAATGTTGTAGCAGTAACGAGGTATTATAATGTTGTAGCAGTAACAAGGTATTATAATGTTATAACTGTTGTAGCAGTAACGAGGTATTATAATGTTGTAGCAGTAACAAGGTATTATAATGTTATAACTGTTGTAGCAGTAACAAGGTATTATAATGTTATAACTGTTGTAGCAGTAACGAGGTATTATAATGTTATAATGTTGTAGCAGTAACGAGGTATTATAATGTTGTAGTAGTAACGAGGTATTATAATGTTGTAGCAGTAATGAGGTATTATAATGTTGTAGCAGTAACAAGGTATTATAATGTTGTAGCAGTAACGAGGTATTATAATGTTGTAGCAGTAACAAGGTATTATAATGTTGTAGCAGTAACGAGGTATTATAATGTTGTAGCAGTAATGAGGTATTATAACTGTTGTAGCAGTAATGAGGTATTATAATGTTGTAGCAGTAACAAGGTATTATAATGTTGTAGCAGTAACAAGGTATTATAATGTTGTAGCAGTAACGAGGTATTATAATGTTGTAGCAGTAACGAGGTATTATAACTGTTGTAGCAGTAACAAGGTATTATAATGTTATAACTGTTGTAGCAGTAACGAGGTATTATAATGTTGTAGCAGTAACGAGGTATTATAATGTTGTAGCAGTAACAAGGTATTATAATGTTGTAGCAGTAACAAGGTATTATAATGTTATAACTGTTGTAGCAGTAACGAGGTATTATAATGTTATAACTGTTGTAGCAGTAACGAGGTATTATAATGTTGTAGCAGTAACGAGGTATTATAATGTTGTAGCAGTAACGAGGTATTATAATGTTGTAGCAGTAACGAGGTATTATAATGTTGTAGCAGTAACGAGGTATTATAATGTTGTAGCAGTAACGAGGTATTATAATGTTATAACTGTTGTAGCAGTAACGAGGTATTATAATGTTGTAGCAGTAACGAGGTATTATAATGTTGTAGCAGTAACAAGGTATTATAATGTTGTAGCAGTAACGAGGTATTATAATGTTATAACTGTTGTAGCAGTAATGAGGTATTATAATGTTGTAGTAGTAACGAGGTATTATAATGTTGTAGTAGTAACGAGGTATTATAATGTTGTAGCAGTAACGAGGTATTATAATGTTGTAGCAGTAACGAGGTATTATAATGTTGTAGCAGTAATGAGGTATTATAATGTTATAACTGTTGTAGCAGTAACGAGGTATTATAATGTTATAATGTTGTAGCAGTAACGAGGTATTATAATGTTGTAGCAGTAACGAGGTATTATAATGTTGTAGCAGTAACAAGGTATTATAATGTTATAGCAGTAACGAGGTATTATAATGTAGTAGTAGTAACAAGGTATTATAATGCTATAACTGTAGTAGCAGTAACGAGGTATTATAATGCTATAACGGTAGTAGCTGTAACGATGCATTTTCATGCCATATCTGACCATGTAGTGGGTGTTAAAGGTATTAGTAATTAGTTATGAAGGTGATACGGAGTGTTATAAGGGAGTTATAATGTGTTATAAATCTGTTTAGGGTGTTATAAGGTGTTTGTGTTATAAATCTGTTAAGGGTGTTATAAACTGTTGTTTGTGTAATAAAGGTGCTATAATGTGTTATAAATATGTTATAAGGGAGTTACGTTGATATACAGTGTTATAAACAGTTGATTTTAAATGTGTTATAAGGCATTGTTTATGTTATAAAGGTGCTATAAGGTGTTATAAAGGTGCTATAATGTGTTATAAATATGTTATAAGGGAGTTACGTTGATATACAGTGTTATAAACAGTTGATTTTAAATGTGTTATAAGGCATTGTTTATGTTATAAAGGTGCTATAAGGTGTTATAAGGCATTGTTTATGTTATAAAGGTGCTATAAGGTGTTATAAGGCATTGTTTATGTTATAAAGGTGCTATAAGGTGTTATAAGGCATTGTTTATGTTATAAAGGTGCTATAAGGTGTTATAAAGGTGCTATAAGGTGTTATAAGGCATTGTTTATGTTATAAAGGTGCTATAAGGTGTTATAAGGCATTGTTTATCTTATAAAGGTGCTATAAGGTGTTATAAAGGTGCTATAAGGTGTTATAAGGCATTGTTTATGTTATAAAGGTGCTATAAGGTGTTATAAGGCATTGTTTATGTTATAAAGGTGCTATAAGGTGTTATAAGGCATTGTTTATGTTATAAAGGTGCTATAAGGTGTTATAAGGCATTGTTTATGTTATAAAGATGCTATAAGGTGTTATAAGGCATTGTTTATGTTATAAAGGTGCTATAAGGTGTTATAAAGGTGCTATAAGGTGTTATAAGGCATTGTTTATGTTATAAAGGTGCTATAAGGTGTTATAAAGGTGCTATAAGGTGTTATAAGGCATTGTTTATGTTATAAAGGTGCTATAAGGTGTTATAAGGCATTGTTTATGTTATAAAGGTGCTATAAGGTGTTATAAGGCATTGTTTATGTTATAAAGGTGCTATAAGGTGTTATAATAATATATAATAAGGCATTGTTTATGTTATAAAGGTGCTATAAGGTGTTATAAAGGTGCTATAAGGTGTTATAAGGCATTGTTTATGTTATAAAGGTGCTATAAGGTGTTATAAGGCATTGTTTATGTTATAAAGGTGCTATAAGGTGTTATAAGGCATTGTTTATGTTATAAAGATCGTATAAGGTGTTATAAGGCATTGTTTATGTTATAAAGGTGCTATAAGGTGTTATAAGGCATTGTTTATGTTATAAAGGTGCTATAAGGTGTTATAAAGGTGCTATAAGGTGTTATAAGGCATTGTTTATGTTATAAAGGTGCTATAAGGTGTTATAAGGCATTGTTTATGTTATAAAGGTGCTATAAGGTGTTACAAGGCATTGTTTATGTTATAAAGATGGTATACGGTGTTATAAGGCATTGTTTATGTTATAAAGGTGCTATAAGGTGTTATAAGGCATTGCTTATGTTATAAAGGTGCTATAAGGTGTCACAAGAGTGTAAAAAAGTTGGTAAATGTGTTATAATGTGTTATAAAGGGTGGTTACCTCCAGCCATGCGCAGAGCTGTGTCCAGAGAAGGAACTACCTCCTTCTCCAGCTGAGTCTGGATCCTCCCACCCAACAGAGGCCCGATGTCTGACAACAGCATTACCACAGCATTACCATAGCATTACCTCAGCATTACCACAACATTACCACAGCATTGCCACAACATTACCACAGCACTAACACAACATTATCATATCATTACCACATCATTACCATAACATTACCACATCGTTACCATAGCATTAACACAACATTACCATGACATTAACACAACATTATCATATCATTACCACATCATTACCATAACATGACCACATTGTTACCATAGCATTAACACAACATTACCATAGCATTAACACAACATTATCATAGCATTAACAAAACATTATTTTCCTCCCACCCAACAGAGGACCGATGTCTGACAACAACATTATCACAGCATTACCACAGCATTATTCTCCTGCCACCCAACAGAGGCCCGATGTCTGAAAACAACATTACCACAGCATTATTCTCCTCCCACCCAACAGAGGACCGTTGTCTGACAACAACATTACCACAGCATTACCACAGCATTATTCTCCTCCCACCCAACAGGGCAGATGTCTGACAACAACATTACCACAACATTGCCACAACATTACCACAGTATTACCATATCATTATTCTCCTGCCACCCAACAGAGGACCGATGTCTGACAACAGCATTACCACAGCATTACCACAGCATTACCATAGCATTATTCTCCTGCCACCCAACATAGGACCGATGTCTGACAACAACATTACCACAGCATTACCACAGCCTTACCACAGCATTACCACAGCATTACCATAGCATTATTCTCCTGCCACCCAACAGAGGACCGATGTCTGACAACAGCATTACCACAGCATTACCACAGCATTACCACAGCATTATTCTCCTGCCACCCAACATAGGACCGATGTCTGACAACAACATTACCACAGCATTACCACAGCCTTACCACAGCCTTACCACAGCATTACCATAGCATTATTCTCCTGCCGCCCAACAGAGGACCGATGTCTAACAACAACATTACCACAGCATTACCACAACATTATTCTCCTCCTACCCAACAGAGGCCCGATGTCTAACAACAACATTACCACAGCATTACCATAGCATTATTCTCCTGCCGCCCAACAGAGGACCGATGTCTAACAACAACATTACCACAGCATTACCACAGCATTAACACAACATTATTCTCCAGACACCCAACAGAGGACCGATGTCTGACAACAACATTACCACAGCATTACCACAACATTATTCTCCAGACACCCAACAGAGGCCCGATGTCTGACAACAACATTACCACAGCATTACCACAACATTATTCTCCAGACACCCAACAGAGGCCCGATGTCTGACAACAACATTACCACAGCATTACCACAACATTATTCTCCAGACACCCAACAGAGGACCGATGTCTGACAACATGAACTGGTCCTGTAAGCAGCTCTGCTAAATGACTGGTATTGTGACATGTAAACAAATCAATGACCACGGCATAACCACATCATTACCGCAGCATTACCACTACATTACCACAACATTACCACGTCATTACCATGGCATTACCACAGCATTACCGCAGCATTACCATAGCATTATCATGTATCTCATACTCACTGTCCAGGTCAGACAGGACTTTATTCTTAGCTGTAGTGTACTGGGCCGTCAGATGGTCTATTTGCTGCAGGACACACACACACACACACACACACACACACACACACACACACACACACACACACACACACACACACACACACACACACACACACACACACACACACACACACACAGTGTCAAACACTACAGCAGTGTGAGAGAGAAAGACAGTTTGAGAGTGTGTGTGTGTGTGTGTGTGTGTGTGTGTGTGTGTGTGTGTGTGTGTGTGTGTGTGTGTGTGTGTGTGTGTGTGTGTGTGTGTGTGTGTGTGTGTGTGTGTGTGTGTGTGTGTGTGTGTGTGTGTGTGTGTGTGTGTGTGTGTGTGTACCGCCGGTGTGTTGTTAGCGAAGGTCTTCAGGTCTCTCATGTTGGTGCTGATGAAACGGCGTGTGGACTTGATCTGAGACGTGATGTTGTGGTTGGCAGCATGCGCTATCAGCACCCCAGTCCTACAACACACAGGCAGGTTCTGATATGACAGACAGCAGCTACACACAGGCAGGTTCTGATGTGACAGACAGCAGCTACACACAGGCAGGTTCTGATGTGACAGACCGCAACTACACACAGGCAGGTTCTGATGTGACAGACAGCAGCTACACACAGGCAGGTTCTGATGTGAAAGACAGCAGCTACACACAGGCAGGTTCTGATGTGACAGACAGGCAGGTTCTGATGTGACAGACAGGCAGGTTCTGATGTGACAGACAGCAGCTACACACAGGCAGGTTCTGATGTGACAGACAGGCAGGTTCTGATGTGACAGACAGGCAGGTTCTGATGTGACAGACAGCAGCTACACACAGGCAGGTTCTGATGTGAGAGACAGCAGCTACACACAGGCAGGTTCCGATGTGACAGACAGGCAGGTTCTGATGTGACAGACAGCAGCTACACACAGGCAGGTTCTGATGTGACACACAGGCAGGTTCTGATGTGACAGACAGGCAGGTTCTGATGTGACAGACAGCAGCTACACACAGGCAGGTTCTGATGTGACAGACAGCAGCTACACACAGGCAGGTTCTGATGTGACAGACAGGCAGGTTCTGATGTGACAGACAGGCAGGTTCTGATGTGACAGACAGCAGCTACACACAGGCAGGTTCTGATGTGACAGACAGCAGCTACACACAGGCAGGTTCTGATGTGACAGACAGCAGCTACACACAGGCAGGTTCTGATGTGACAGACAGGCAGGTTCTGATGTGACAGACAGCAGCTACACACAGGCAGGTTCTGATGTGACAGACAGGCAGGTTCTGATGTGACAGACAGCAGCTACACACAGGCAGGTTCTGATATGACAGACAGGCAGGTTCTGATGTGACAGACAGCAGCTACACACAGGCAGGTTCTGATGTGACAGACAGCAGCTACACACAGGCAGGTTCTGATGTGACAGATAGCAGCTACACACAGGCAGGTTCTGATGTGACAGACAGGCAGGTTCTGATGTGACAGACAGGCAGGTTCTGATGTGACAGACAGCAGCTACACACAGGCAGGTTCTGATGTGACAGACAGGCAGGTTCTGATGTGACAGACTGCAGCTACACACAGGCAGGTTCTGATGTGACAGACAGCAGCTACACACAGGCAGGTTCTGATGTGACAGACAGGCAGGTTCTGATGTGACAGACAGCAGCTACACACAGGCAGGTTCTGATATGACAGACAGGCAGGTTCTGATGTGACAGACAGCAGCTACACACAGGCAGGTTCTGATATGACAGACAGGCAGGTTCTGATGTGACAGACAGGCAGGTTCTGATGTGACAGACAGCAGCTACACACAGGCAGGTTCTGATGTGACGGACAGCAGCTACACACAGGCAGGTTCTGATGTGAAAGACAGCAGCTACACACAGGCAGGTTCTGATGTGACAGACAGCAGCTACAGACAGGCAGGTTCTGATATGACAGACAGGCAGGTTCTGATGTGACAGACAGCAGCTACACACAGGCAGGTTCTGATGTGACAGACAGGCAGGTTCTGATGTGACAGACAGGCAGGTTCTGATGTGACAGACAGCAGCTACACACAGGCAGGTTCTGATGTGACACACAGGCAGGTTCTGATGTGACACACAGCAGCTACAGACAGGCAGGTTCTGATGTGACAGACAGGCAGGTTCTGATATGACAGACTGCAGTTACAACCACTGGCCAATAGAGGACACTGTCTCCACGGACAAACTGATCCACTAGAGATAACACTGAACACAATCTAATACTGAACACACTCTAATACTGAACACGATCTAATACTGAACACACTAATACTGAACACACTCTAATACTGAACACAAACTAATACTGAACACACTCTAATACTGAACACACTCTAATACTGAACACACTCTAATACTGAACACACTCTAATACTGAACACAATCTAATACTGAACACTCTCTAATACTGAACACACTCTAATACTGAACACACACTAATACTGAACACACTCTAATACTGAACACACTCTAATACTGAACACACTCTAATACTGAACACAATCTAATACTGAACACTCTCTAATACTGAACACACTCTAATACTGAACACACACTAATACTGAACACACTCTAATACTGAACACACTCTAATACTGAACACACTCTAATACTGAACACACTCTAATACTGAACACACTCTAATACTGAACACTCTCTAATACTGAACACACTCTAATACTGAACACACTCTAACACTGAACACACTCTAATACTGAACACACTAATACTGAACACACTCTAATACTGAACACACTCTAATACTGAACACACTCTAATACTGAACACACTCTAATACTGAACACACTCTAATACTGAACACAATCTAATACTGAACACACTCTAATACTGAACACACTCTAATACTGAACACACTCTAATACTGAACACACTAATACTGAACACACTCTAATACTGAACACACTCTAATACTGAACACACTCTAATACTGAACACACTCTAATACTGAACACACTCTAATACTGAACACACTCTAATACTGAACACAAACTAATACTGAACACACTCTAATACTGAACACACTAACACTGAACACACTCTAATACTGAACACACTCTAATACTGAACACAATCTAATACTGAACACAATCTAATACTGAACACACTCTAATACTGAACACACACTAATACTGAACACACTCTAATACTGAACACACTCTAATACTGAACACACTGATACTGAACACACTCTAATACTGAACACACTCTAATACTGAACACAAACTAATACTGAACACACTCTAATACTGAACACACTCTAATACTGAACACAATCTAATACTGAACACACTCTAATACTGAACACACTCTAATACTGAACACACTAATACTGAACACACTCTAATACTGAACACAATCTAATACTGAACACACTGATACTGAACACACTAATACTGAACACACTCTAATACTGAACACACTCTAATACTGAACACACTCTAATACTGAACACACTCTAATACTGAACACAATCTAATACTGAACACACTCTAATACTGAACACACTCTAATACTGAACACAATCTAATACTGAACACACTCTAATACTGAACACACTCTAATACTGAACACACTCTAATACTGAACACACTCTAATACTGAACACAAACTAATACTGAATATGGAGGTGGTGATGAGAGCGGTGGTGTAGAAGGGTTACATGTAGTTAGAGTTAAGGTCAGAGGTCAGGGGTCAGGGGAAGGTCTTACGTGATGAATACGGAGGTGGTGATGAGAGCGGCCGTGTAGAATCCTCTCTGACAGTCTGGGTTCTTCCCCTGTCTCTGGTGCATCTCCCCTCCACAGTTCTCACAGCAGCGACACACACAGAAACACAGTCCTACCACGGGGGTCAACACCAGGAATACACAGCCCAGACTCACACACAACAGGAAGCCCGCCTCATAGTAGATTGTCTGCAGGAGGACAGATACCACATTATTAGAGAGATAACTACCTGTCTGTTAGAGAGATAACTACCTGTCGGTTAGAGAGATAACTACCTGTCGGTTAGAGAGATAACTACCTGTCTGTTAGAGAGATAACTACCTGTCTGTTAGAGAGATAACTACCCGTCTGTTAGAGAGATAACTACCTGTCTGTTAGAGATAACTACCTGTCTGTTAGAGAGATAACTACCTGTCTGTTAGAGAGATAACTACCTGTCTGTTAGAGAGATAACTACCTGTCTGTTAGAGAGATAAATACCTGTCGGTTAGAGAGATAACTACCTGTCTGTTAGAGAGATAACTACCTGTCTGTTAGAGAGATAACTACCTGTCTGTTAGAGAGATAACTACCCGTCTGTTAGAGAGATAACTACCTGTCTGTTAGAGAGATAACTACCTGTCTGTTAGAGAGATAACTACCTGTCTGTTAGATAGATAACTACCTGTCTGTTAGAGAGATAAATACCTGTCGGTTAGAGAGATAACTACCTGTCGGTTAGAGAGATAACTACCTGTCTGTTAGAGAGATAAATACCTGTCGGTTAGAGAGATAACTACCTGTCTGACCGGCTAGCTGTCTGTCTGTCTGTCTGTCTGTCTGTCTGTCTGTCTGTCTGTCTGTCTGTCTGTCTGTCTGTCTGTCTGTCTGTCTGTCTGTCTGTCTGTCTGTCTGTCTGTCTGTCTGTCTGTCTTAGGAGGTGAATTATAGTGGATGTATTATAGTGGGTGTGGGTGTATTATAGTGGGTGTGGGTGTATTATAGTGGGTGTGGGTGTATTATAGTGGGTGTATTATAGTGGGTGTATTATAGTGGGTGTATTACAGTGGGTGTATTATAGTGGGTGTATTATAGTGGGTGTATTATAGTGGGTGTATTATAGTGGGTGTGGGTGTATTATAGTGGGTGTATTATAGTGGGTGTATTATAGTGGGTGTGGGTGTATTATAGTGGGTGTATTATAGTGGGTGTATTATAGTGGGTGTATTACAGTGGGTGTATTATAGTGGGTGTATTACAGTGGGTGTATTATAGTGGGTGTGGGTGTATTATAGTGGGTGTGGGTGTATTATAGTGGGTGTATTATAGTGGGTGTATTACAGCGGGTGTATTATAGTGGGTGTATTATAGTGGGTGTATTATAGTGGGTGTGGGTGTATTATAGTGGGTGAATTATAGTGAGTGTGGGTGTATTATAGTGGGTATGTGTGTATTGTAGTGGGTGTATTATAGTGGGTGTATTATAGTGGGTGTGGGTGTATTATAGTGGGTGTGGGTGTATTATAGTGGGTATGGGTGTATTATAGTGGGTGTGGGTGTATTGTAGTGGGTGTGGGTGTATTATAGTGGGTGTGGGTGTATTATAGTGGGTATGGGTGTATTATAGTGGGTGTATTATAGTGGGTGTATTACAGCGGGTGTATTATAGTGGGTGTATTATAGTGGGTGTATTATAGTGGGTGTGGGTGTATTATAGTGGGTGTATTATAGTGGGTGTGGGTGTATTATAGTGGGTGAATTATAGTGAGTGTGGGTGTATTATAGTGGGTATGTGTGTATTGTAGTGGGTGTATTATAGTGGGTGTATTATAGTGGGTGTGGGTGTATTATAGTGGGTGTGGGTGTATTATAGTGGGTATGGGTGTATTATAGTGGGTGTGGGTGTATTGTAGTGGGTGTGGGTGTATTATAGTGGGTGTGGGTGTATTATAGTGGGTGTGGGTGTATTATAGTGGGTATGGTGTATTATAGTGGGTGTGGGTGTATTGTAGTGGGTGTGGGTGTATTATATTGGGCGTGGGTGTATTATAATGGGTGTGGGTGTATTATAGTGGGTGTGGGTGTATTATAGTGGGTGTGGGTGTATTATAGTGGGTGTATTATAGTGGGTGTATTATAGTGGGTGTGGGTGTATTATAATGGGTGTGGGTGTATTATAGTGGGTGTGGGTGTATTATAGTGGGTGTGGGTGTATTATAGTTGGTGTGGGTGTATTATAGTGGGTATGGGTGTATTATAGTGGGTGTGGGTGTATTGTAGTGGGTGTGGGTGTATTATAGTGGGTGTGGGTGTATTATAGTGGGTATGGGTGTATTATAGTGGGTGTGGGTGTATTATAGTGGGTATGGGTGTATTATAGTGGGTGTGGGTGTATTGTAGTGGGTGTGGGTGTATTATAGTGGGTGTGGGTGTATTATAGTGGGTATGGGTGTATTATAGTGGGTGTGGGTGTATTATAGTGGGTATGGGTGTATTATAGTGGGTGTGGGTGTATTGTAGTGGGTGTGGGTGTATTATAGTGGGTGTGGGTGTATTATAGTGGGTATGGGTGTATTATAGTGGGTGTGGGTGTATTGTAGTGGGTGTGGGTGTATTATAGTGGGTGTGGGTGTATTATAGTGGCTGTATGGTGACTTTACCTGTAGCATTAAGACAACGTTCTCTGGCTGCAACAGCAGAACACACAGAGTTATACAGTTAGTATGACAGCATGTTAGTGAGTTATACATGATTATATCTCTCACACAGCCTACCTCTCTATAACACAGAGTTAGTATGACAGCATGTTAGTGAGTATTACATGATTATATCTCTCACACAGCCTACCTCTCTATAACACAGAGTTAGTATGACATGATTATATCTCTCACACAGCCTACCTCTCTATAACACAGAGTTAGTATGACAGCATGTTAGTGAGTTATACATGATTATATCTCTCACACAGCCTACCTCTCTATAACACAGAGTTAGTATGACAGCAGTTAGTATTACATGATTATATCTCTCACACAGCCTACCTCTCTATAACACAGAGTTAGTATGACAGCATGTTAGTATTACATGATTATATCTCTCACACAGCCTACCTCTCTATAACACAGAGTTAGTATGACAGCAGTTAGTATTACATGATTATATCTCTCACACAGCCTACCTCTCTATAACACAGAGTTAGTATGACAGCATGTTAGTGAGTATTACATGATTATATCTCTCACACAGCCTACCTCTCTATAACACAGAGTTAGTATGACATGATTATATCTCTCACACAGCCTACCTCTCTATAACACAGAGTTAGTATTACATGATTATATCTCTCACACAGCCTACCTCTCTATAACACAGAGTTAGTATGACAGCATGTTAGTGAGTTATACATGATTATATCTCTCACACAGCCTACCTCTCTATAACACAGAGTTAGTATGACAGCATGTTAGTGAGTATTACATGATTATATCTCTCACACAGCCTACCTCTCTATAACACAGGGTTAGTATTACAGCATGTTAGTGAGTTATACATGATTATATCTCTCACACAGCCTACCTCTCTATAACACAGAGTTAGTATGACAGCAGTTAGTATGACATGATTATATCTCTCACACAGCCTACCTCTCTATAACACAGAGTTAGTATGACAGCAGTTAGTATGACATGATTATATCTCTCACACAGCCTACCTCTCTATAACACAGAGTTAGTATTACATGATTATATCTCTCACACAGCCTACCTCTCTATAACACAGAGTTAGTATGACAGCATGTTAGTGAGTTATACATGATTATATCTCTCACACAGCCTACCTCTCTATAACACAGAGTTAGTATGACATGATTATATCTCTCACACAGCCTACCTCTCTATAACACAGAGTTAGTATTACAGCATGTTAGTGAGTATTACATGATTATATCTCTCACACAGCCTACCTCTCTATAACACAGAGTTAGTATTACATGATTATATCTCTCACACAGCCTACCTCTCTATAACACAGAGTTAGTATGACAGCATGTTAGTGAGTTATACATGATTATATCTCTCACACAGCCTACCTCTCTATAACACAGAGTTAGTATGACATGATTATATCTCTCACACAGCCTACCTCTCTATAACACAGAGTTAGTATGACAGCATGTTAGTGAGTTATACATGATTATATCTCTCACACAGCCTACCTCTCTATAACACAGAGTTAGTATGACAGCATGTTAGTATGACATGATTATATCTCTCACACAGCCTACCTCTCTATAACACAGGGTTAGTATTACAGCATGTTAGTGAGTTATACATGATTATATCTCTCACACAGCCTACCTCTCTATAACACAGAGTTAGTATGACAGCATGTTAGTGAGTTATACATGATTATATCTCTCACACAGCCTACCTCTCTATAACACAGAGTTAGTATGACAGCATGTTAGTGAGTTATACATGATTATATCTCTCACACAGCCTACCTCTCTATAACACAGAGTTAGTATGACAGCATGTTAGTGAGTTATACATGATTATATCTCTCACACAGCCTACCTCTCTATAACACAGGGTTAGTATTACAGCATGTTAGTGAGTTATACATGATTATATCTCTCACACAGCCTACCTCTCTATAACACAGGGTTAGTATGACAGCATGTTAGTGAGTTATACATGATTATATCTCTCACACAGCCTACCTCTCTATAACACAGAGTTAGTATGACAGCATGTTAGTGAGTTATACATGATTATATCTCTCACACAGCCTACCTCTCTATAACACAGAGTTAGTATTACAGCATGTTAGTGAGTTATACATGATTATATCTCTCACACAGCCTACCTCTCTATAACACAGAGTTAGTATGACAGCATGTTAGTGAGTTATACATGATTATATCTCTCACACAGCCTACCTCTCTATAACACAGAGTTAGTATGACAGCAGTTAGTATGACATGATTATATCTCTCACACAGCCTACCTCTCTATAACACAGAGTTAGTATGACATGATTATATCTCTCACACAGCCTACCTCTCTATAACACAGAGTTAGTATTACAGCATGTTAGTGAGTTATACATGATTATATCTCTCACACAGCCTACCTCTCTATAACACAGAGTTAGTATGACAGCAGTTAGTATGACATGATTATATCTCTCACACAGCCTACCTCTCTATAACACAGAGTTAGTATGACATGATTATATCTCTCACACAGCCTACCTCTCTATAACACAGAGTTAGTATTACAGCATGTTAGTGAGTATTACATGATTATATCTCTCACACAGCCTACCTCTCTATAACACAGAGTTAGTATGACAGCATGTTAGTGAGTATTACATGATTATATCTCTCACACAGCCTACCTCTCTATAACACAGAGTTAGTATTACATGATTATATCTCTCACACAGCCTACCTCTCTATAACACAGAGTTAGTATGACAGCATGTTAGTGAGTATTACATGATTATATCTCTCACACAGCCTACCTCTCTATAACACAGAGTTAGTATGACATGATTATATCTCTCACACAGCCTACCTCTCTATAACACAGAGTTAGTATGACAGCATGTTAGTGAGTATGACATGATTATATCTCTCACACAGCCTACCTCTCTATAACACAGAGTTAGTATGACAGCAGTTAGTATTACATGATTATATCTCTCACACAGCCTACCTCTCTATAACACAGAGTTAGTATTACAGCATGTTAGTGAGTATTACATGATTATATCTCTCACACAGCCTACCTCTCTATAACACAGAGTTAGTATGACAGCATGTTAGTGAGTATTACATGATTATATCTCTCACACAGCCTACCTCTCTATAACACAGAGTTAGTATGACATGATTATATCTCTCACACAGCCTACCTCTCTATAACACAGAGTTAGTATGACAGCATGTTAGTGAGTTATACATGATTATATCTCTCACACAGCCTACCTCTCTATAACACAGAGTTAGTATGACAGCATGTTAGTGAGTATTACATGATTATATCTCTCACACAGCCTACCTCTCTATAACACAGAGTTAGTATGACAGCATGTTAGTGAGTTATACATGATTATATCTCTCACACAGCCTACCTCTCTATAACACAGAGTTAGTATGACATGATTATATCTCTCACACAGCCTACCTCTCTATAACACAGAGTTAGTATGACAGCATGTTAGTGAGTATTACATGATTATATCTCTCACACAGCCTACCTCTCTATAACACAGAGTTAGTATGACAGCATGTTAGTGAGTATTACATGATTATATCTCTCACACAGCCTACCTCTCTATGACACAGAGTTAGTATGACAGCATGTTAGTGAGTTATACATGATTATATCTCTCACACAGCCTACCTCTCTATAACACAGAGTTAGTATGACATGATTATATCTCTCACACAGCCTACGTCTCTAGAACACAGAGTTAGTATGACAGCATGTTAGTGAGTTATACATGATTATATCTCTCACACAGCCTACCTCTCTATAACACAGAGTTAGTATGACATGATTATATCTCTCACACAGCCTACCTCTCTATAACACAGAGTTAGTATGACAGCAGTTAGTATTACATGATTATATCTCTCACACAGCCTACCTCTCTATAACACAGAGTTAGTATTACAGCATGTTAGTGAGTTATACATGATTATATCTCTCACACAGCCTACCTCTCTATAACACAGAGTTAGTATGACATGATTATATCTCTCACACAGCCTACCTCTCTATAACACAGAGTTAGTATGACAGCATGTTAGTGAGTATTACATGATTATATCTCTCACACAGCCTACCTCTCTATAACACAGAGTTAGTATGACATGATTATATCTCTCACACAGCCTACCTCTCTATAACACAGAGTTAGTATGACAGCATGTTAGTGAGTTATACATGATTATATCTCTCACACAGCCTACCTCTCTATAACACAGAGTTAGTATGACATGATTATATCTCTCACACAGCCTACCTCTCTATAACACAGAGTTAGTATTACATGATTATATCTCTCACACAGCCTACCTCTCTATAACACAGAGTTAGTATTACATGATTATATCTCTCACACAGCCTACCTCTCTATAACACAGAGTTAGTATGACAGCATGTTAGTGAGTATTACATGATTATATCTCTCACACAGCCTACCTCTCTATAACACAGAGTTAGTATGACAGCATGTTAGTGAGTTATACATGATTATATCTCTCACACAGCCTACCTCTCTATAACACAGAGTTAGTATTACATGATTATATCTCTCACACAGCCTACCTCTCTATAACACAGAGTTAGTATGACAGCATGTTAGTATGACATGATTATATCTCTCACACAGCCTACCTCTCTATAACACAGAGTTAGTATTACATGATTATATCTCTCACACAGCCTACCTCTCTATAACACAGAGTTAGTATGACAGCATGTTAGTGAGTTATACATGATTATATCTCTCACACAGCCTACCTCTCTATAACACAGAGTTAGTATTACATGATTATATCTCTCACACAGCCTACCTCTCTATAACACACAGTTAGTATGACAGCATGTTAGTGAGTTATACATGATTATATCCAATTTGTAAGTCGCTCTGGATAAGAGCGTCTGCTAAATGACTTAAATGTAAATGTAAATATCTCTCACACAGCCTACCTCTCTATAACACAGAGTTAGTATGACAGCATGTTAGTGAGTATTACATGATTATATCTCTCACACAGCCTACCTCTCTATAACACAGAGTTAGTATGACAGCATGTTAGTGAGTTATACATGATTATATCTCTCACACAGCCTACCTCTCTATAACACAGAGTTAGTATGACAGCATGTTAGTGAGTTATACATGATTATATCTCTCACACAGCCTACGTCTCTATAACACAGAGTTAGTATTACAGCATGTTAGTGAGTATTACATGATTATATCTCTCACACAGCCTACCTCTCTATAACACAGAGTTAGTATGACAGCATGTTAGTGAGTATTACATGATTATATCTCTCACACAGCCTACCTCTCTATAACACAGAGTTAGTATTACATGATTATATCTCTCACACAGCCTACCTCTCTATAACACAGAGTTAGTATGACATGATTATATCTCTCACACAGCCTACCTCTCTATAACACAGAGTTAGTATGACAGCATGTTAGTGAGTATTACATGATTATATCTCTCACACAGCCTACCTCTCTATAACACAGAGTTAGTATTACATGATTATATCTCTCACACAGCCTACCTCTCTATAACACAGAGTTAGTATGACAGCATGTTAGTGAGTATTACATGATTATATCTCTCACACAGCCTACGTCTCTATAACACAGAGTTAGTATGACAGCATGTTAGTGAGTATTACATGATTATATCTCTCACACAGCCTACCTCTCTATAACACAGAGTTAGTATGACATGATTATATCTCTCACACAGCCTACCTCTCTATAACACAGAGTTAGTATGACAGCATGTTAGTGAGTATTACATGATTATATCTCTCACACAGCCTACCTCTCTATAACACAGAGTTAGTATTACATGATTATATCTCTCACACAGCCTACCTCTCTATAACACAGAGTTAGTATGACAGCAGTTAGTATGACATGATTATATCTCTCACACAGCCTACCTCTCTATAACACAGAGTTAGTATGACAGCAGTTAGTATGACATGATTATATCTCTCACACAGCCTACCTCTCTATAACACAGAGTTAGTATGACAGCATGTTAGTGAGTTATACATGATTATATCTCTCACACAGCCTACCTCTCTATAACACAGAGTTAGTATGACATGATTATATCTCTCACACAGCCTACCTCTCTATAACACAGAGTTAGTATGACAGCATGTTAGTGAGTATTACATGATTATATCTCTCACACAGCCTACCTCTCTATAACACAGAGTTAGTATGACAGCAGTTAGTATGACATGATTATATCTCTCACACAGCCTACCTCTCTATAACACAGAGTTAGTATGACATGATTATATCTCTCACACAGCCTACCTCTCTATAACACAGAGTTAGTATTACAGCATGTTAGTGAGTATTACATGATTATATCTCTCACACAGCCTACCTCTCTATAACACAGAGTTAGTATTACATGATTATATCTCTCACACAGCCTACCTCTCTATAACACACAGTTAGTATGACAGCATGTTAGTGAGTTATACATGATTATATCTCTCACACAGCCTACCTCTCTATAACACAGAGTTAGTATGACAGCATGTTAGTGAGTATTACATGATTATATCTCTCTCACAGCCTACCTCTCTATAACACAGAGTTAGTATGACATGATTATATCTCTCACACAGCCTACCTCTCTATAACACAGAGTTAGTATGACATGATTATATCTCTCACACAGCCTACCTCTCTATAACACAGAGTTAGTATGACAGCATGTTAGTGAGTTATACATGATTATATCTCTCACACAGCCTACCTCTCTATAACACAGAGTTAGTATGACAGCAGTTAGTATTACATGATTATATCTCTCACACAGCCTACCTCTCTATAACACAGAGTTAGTATGACAGCATGTTAGTGAGTATTACATGATTATATCTCTCACACAGCCTACCTCTCTATAACACAGAGTTAGTATTACATGATTATATCTCTCACACAGCCTACCTCTCTATAACACAGAGTTAGTATGACAGCATGTTAGTGAGTATTACATGATTATATCTCTCACACAGCCTACCTCTCTATAACACAGAGTTAGTATGACAGCATGTTAGTGAGTTATACATGATTATATCTCTCACACAGCCTACCTCTCTATAACACAGAGTTAGTATTACATGATTATATCTCTCACACAGCCTACCTCTATAACACAGAGTTAGTATGACAGCAGTTAGTATTACATGATTATATCTCTCACACAGCCTACCTCTCTATAACACAGAGTTAGTATTACATGATTATATCTCTCACACAGCCTACCTCTCTATAACACAGAGTTAGTATGACAGCATGTTAGTGAGTATTACATGATTATATCTCTCACACAGCCTACCTCTCTATAACACAGAGTTAGTATGACAGCATGTTAGTGAGTTATACATGATTATATCTCTCACACAGCCTACCTCTCTATAACACAGAGTTAGTATTACATGATTATATCTCTCACACAGCCTACCTCTCTATAACACAGAGTTAGTATTACATGATTATATCTCTCACACAGCCTACCTCTCTATAACACAGAGTTAGTATGACAGCATGTTAGTGAGTTATACATGATTATATCTCTCACACAGCCTACCTCTCTATAACACAGAGTTAGTATGACAGCATGTTAGTGAGTTATACATGATTATATCTCTCACACAGCCTACCTCTCTATAACACAGAGTTAGTATGACAGCATGTTAGTGAGTTATACATGATTATATCTCTCACACAGCCTATGTCTCTATAACACACAGTTAGTATGACAGCATGTTAGTGAGTTATACATGATTATATCTCTCACACAGCCTACCTCTCTATAACACAGAGTTAGTATGACATGATTATATCTCTCACACAGCCTACCTCTCTATAACACAGAGTTAGTATGACATGATTATATCTCTCACACAGCCTACCTCTCTATAACACAGAGTTAGTATGACAGCATGTTAGTGAGTATTACATGATTATATCTCTCACACAGCCTACCTCTCTATAACACAGAGTTAGTATGACATGATTATATCTCTCACACAGCCTACCTCTCTATAACACAGAGTTAGTATGACAGCATGTTAGTGAGTATTACATGATTATATCTCTCACACAGCCTACCTCTCTATAACACAGAGTTAGTATGACATGATTATATCTCTCACACAGCCTACCTCTCTATAACACAGAGTTAGTATGACATGATTATATCTCTCACACAGCCTACCTCTCTATAACACACAGTTAGTATTACATGATTATATCTCTCACACAGCCTACCTCTCTATAACACAGAGTTAGTATTACATGATTATATCTCTCACACAGCCTACCTCTCTATAACACAGAGTTAGTATGACAGCATGTTAGTGAGTTATACATGATTATATCTCTCACACAGCCTACCTCTCTATAACACAGAGTTAGTATGACATGATTATATCTCTCACACAGCCTACCTCTCTATAACACAGAGTTAGTATGACAGCATGTTAGTGAGTATTACATGATTATATCTCTCACACAGCCTACCTCTCTATAACACAGAGTTAGTATTACATGATTATATCTCTCACACAGCCTACCTCTCTATAACACAGAGTTAGTATGACATGATTATATCTCTCACACAGCCTACCTCTCTATAACACAGAGTTAGTATGACAGCATGTTAGTGAGTATTACATGATTATATCTCTCACACAGCCTACCTCTCTATAACACAGAGTTAGTATGACAGCAGTTAGTATGACATGATTATATCTCTCACACAGCCTACCTCTCTATAACACAGAGTTAGTATTACATGATTATATCTCTCACACAGCCTACCTCTCTATAACACAGAGTTAGTATGACAGCAGTTAGTATTACATGATTATATCTCTCACACAGCCTACCTCTCTATAACACAGAGTTAGTATGACAGCATGTTAGTGAGTATTACATGATTATATCTCTCACACAGCCTACCTCTCTATAACACAGAGTTAGTATGACATGATTATATCTCTCACACAGCCTACCTCTCTATAACACAGAGTTAGTATGACAGCATGTTAGTGAGTATTACATGATTATATCTCTCACACAGCCTACCTCTCTATAACACAGAGTTAGTATTACATGATTATATCTCTCACACAGCCTACCTCTCTATAACACAGAGTTAGTATGACAGCATGTTAGTGAGTTATACATGATTATATCTCTCACACAGCCTACCTCTCTATAACACAGAGTTAGTATGACAGCATGTTAGTGAGTTATACATGATTATATCTCTCACACAGCCTACCTCTCTATAACACAGAGTTAGTATGACATGATTATATCTCTCACACAGCCTACCTCTCTATAACACAGAGTTAGTATGACAGCATGTTAGTGAGTATTACATGATTATATCTCTCACACAGCCTACGTCTCTATAACACAGAGTTAGTATTACATGATTATATCTCTCACACAGCCTACCTCTCTATAACACAGAGTTAGTATTACATGATTATATCTCTCACACAGCCTACCTCTCTATAACACAGAGTTAGTATGACAGCATGTTAGTGAGTTATACATGATTATATCTCTCACACAGCCTACCTCTCTATAACACAGAGTTAGTATTACATGATTATATCTCTCACACAGCCTACCTCTCTATAACACAGAGTTAGTATTACATGATTATATCTCTCACACAGCCTACCTCTCTATAACACAGAGTTAGTATGACAGCATGTTAGTGAGTTATACATGATTATATCTCTCACACAGCCTACCTCTCTATAACACAGAGTTAGTATTACATGATTATATCTCTCACACAGCCTACCTCTCTATAACACAGAGTTAGTATTACAGCATGTTAGTGAGTATTACATGATTATATCTCTCACACAGCCTACCTCTCTATAACACAGAGTTAGTATGACATGATTATATCTCTCACACAGCCTACCTCTCTATAACACAGAGTTAGTATGACAGCATGTTAGTGAGTTATACATGATTATATCTCTCACACAGCCTACCTCTCTATAACACAGAGTTAGTATGACATGATTATATCTCTCACACAGCCTACCTCTCTATAACACAGAGTTAGTATGACAGCATGTTAGTGAGTTATACATGATTATATCTCTCACACAGCCTACCTCTCTATAACACAGAGTTAGTATGACAGCATGTTAGTGAGTATTACATGATTATATCTCTCACACAGCCTACCTCTCTATAACACAGAGTTAGTATGACAGCATGTTAGTGAGTATTACATGATTATATCTCTCACACAGCCTACCTCTCTATAACACAGAGTTAGTATGACAGCAGTTAGTATTACATGATTATATCTCTCACACAGCCTACCTCTCTATAACACAGAGTTAGTATGACATGATTATATCTCTCACACAGCCTACCTCTCTATAACACAGAGTTAGTATTACATGATTATATCTCTCACACAGCCTACCTCTCTATAACACAGAGTTAGTATGACAGCATGTTAGTGAGTTATACATGATTATATCTCTCACACAGCCTACCTCTCTATAACACAGAGTTAGTATTACATGATTATATCTCTCACACAGCCTACCTCTCTATAACACAGAGTTAGTATGACAGCAGTTAGTATGACATGATTATATCTCTCACACAGCCTACCTCTCTATAACACAGAGTTAGTATGACAGCATGTTAGTGAGTTATACATGATTATATCTCTCACACAGCCTACCTCTCTATAACACAGAGTTAGTATAACAGCATGTTAGTGAGTTATACATGATTATATCTCTCACACAGCCTACCTCTCTATAACACAGAGTTAGTATTACATGATTATATCTCTCACACAGCCTACCTCTCTATAACACAGAGTTAGTATGACAGCATGTTAGTGAGTTATACATGATTATATCTCTCACACAGCCTACCTCTCTATAACACAGAGTTAGTATGACAGCATGTTAGTGAGTATTACATGATTATATCTCTCACACAGCCTACCTCTCTATAACACAGAGTTAGTATTACATGATTATATCTCTCACACAGCCTACCTCTCTATAACACAGAGTTAGTATGACAGCATGTTAGTGAGTATTACATGATTATATCTCTCACACAGCCTACCTCTCTATAACACAGAGTTAGTATGACATGATTATATCTCTCACACAGCCTACCTCTCTATAACACACAGTTAGTATTACATGATTATATCTCACACACAGCCTACCTCTCTATAACACAGAGTTAGTATGACAGCAGTTAGTATTACATGATTATATCTCTCACACAGCCTACCTCTCTATAACACAGAGTTAGTATGACAGCAGTTAGTATTACATGATTATATCTCTCACACAGCCTACCTCTCTATAACACAGAGTTAGTATGACATGATTATATCTCTCACACAGCCTACCTCTCTATAACACAGAGTTAGTATGACAGCATGTTAGTGAGTTATACATGATTATATCTCTCACACAGCCTACGTCTCTATAACACAGAGTTAGTATGACAGCATGTTAGTGAGTTATACATGATTATATCTCTCACACAGCCTACCTCTCTATAACACAGAGTTAGTATGACAGCATGTTAGTGAGTATTACATGATTATATCTCACACACAGCCTACCTCTCTATAACACAGAGTTAGTATTACATGATTATATCTCTCACACAGCCTACCTCTCTATAACACAGAGTTAGTATGACAGCATGTTAGTGAGTTATACATGATTATATCTCTCACACAGCCTACGTCTCTATAACACAGAGTTAGTATGACATGATTATATCTCTCACACAGCCTACCTCTCTATAACACAGAGTTAGTATGACAGCATGTTAGTGAGTATTACATGATTATATCTCTCACACAGCCTACCTCTCTATAACACAGAGTTAGTATGACATGATTATATCTCTCACACAGCCTACCTCTCTATAACACAGAGTTAGTATGACAGCATGTTAGTGAGTATTACATGATTATATCTCTCACACAGCCTACCTCTCTATAACACAGAGTTAGTATGACAGCATGTTAGTGAGTTATACATGATTATATCTCTCACACAGCCTACCTCTCTATAACACAGAGTTAGTATGACATGATTATATCTCTCACACAGCCTACCTTGCGATAGTCTTCCAGTTTAATCCCTCCCATGTTCTGTTGGATGACTTTTACGATGAGATCTGAGAACACAACACAACCTCTTCAGCCAATCACATAACACACGCTTGTTAGCCAATCACACAATACAATAGTCATTAGCCAATCATATACAACAGTCGTTAGCTCCTAGACGTTTCCACTTCACAATAGCAGCCCTTACAGTTGACCGGGGCAGCTCTAGCAGGGCAGACATTTTTTGGAAAGGTGGCATCCTATGACAGTGCCACATTGAAAGACAATGGGCTCTTCAGCAAGGCCATTCTACTGCCAATGTTTCTTATGGAGATTGCATGTTGACAGTATGTCTTTATATAGATTGGATGCAGTAATACCTGATCTGTTGCTCACACACACACACACACACACACACACACACACACACACACACACACACACACACACACACACACACACACACACACACACACACACACACACACACACACACACACACACACACACAGAAAGACACAGAAGCTTTTTAAATATGAGGGAACAGGTAGTAGTGGGTTGGGGCTGTGTTCTAAAACTGTCTGGACGGTTAAAAGCTGTTCTAGAACTGTCTGGTCAGTAAAGCTGTTCTAGAACTGTCTGGTCAGTAAAAAGCTGTTCTGGAACTGTCTGGCCAGTTAAAAGCTATGTTCTAGAACTGTCTCGTCAGTAAAAAGCTGTGTTCTACAACTGTCTGGTCAGTAAAAAGCTGTTCTAGAACTGTCTCGTCAGTAAAAAGCTGTGTTCTAGAACTGTCTCGTCAGTAAAAAGCTGTGTTCTAGAACTGTCTGGTCAGTAAAAAGCTGTGTTCTAGAACTGTCTGGTCAGTAAAAGTTGTTCTAGAACTGTCTGGTCAGTAAAAAGCTGTTCTAGAACTGTCTCGTCAGTAAAAAGCTGTGTTCTAGAGCTGTCTCGTCAGTAAAAAGCTGTGTTCTAGAACTGTCTGGTCAGTAAAAAGCTGTGTTCTAGAACTGTCTCGTCAGTAAAAAGCTGTGTTCTAGAACTGTCTCGTCAGTAAAAAGCTGTGTTCTAGAACTGTCTGGTCAGTAAAAGCTGTGTTCTAGAACTGTCTGGTCAGTAAAAGCTGGTCTAGAACTGTCTGGTCAGTGACGGCTAATAGCTAACAATATAACAATTCACTGCCCTGTTCCAACCTCCTGACAACTCTGTAACGGCTAATAGCTAACAGCTAGCAGTGTTACATTCACTGCCCTGTTCCACCCTCCTGACAACTCTGTAACGGCTAATAGCTAACAGCTAGCAGTGTTACAATTCACTGCCCTGTTCCACCCTCCTGACCACTCTGTAACGGCTAACAGCTAACAGCTAGTAGTATTACAATTCACTGCCCTGTTCCACCCTTCTGACCACTCTGTAACAGCTAACAGCTAGCAGTATGACAATTCGCTGCCCTGTTCCACCCTCCTGACCACTCTGTAACGGCTAACAGCTAACAGCTAGTAGTATTACAATTCACTGCCCTGTTCCACCCTCCTGACCACTCTGTAACGGCTAACGGCTAACAGCTAGTAGTATTACAATTCACTGCCCTGTTCCACCCACCTGACCGCTCTGTAGTGAATTCACTGCAGTTCCACCCAGAACATTATACTGCCCTGTCCCACCCATAACATTATACTGCCCTGTTCCACCCAGAACATTATACTGCCCTGTCCCACCCAGAACATTATACTGCCCTGTCCCACCCATAACATTATACTGCCCTGTCCCACCCAGAACATTATACTGCCCTGTTCCACCCAGAACATTATACTGCCCTGTCCCACCCAGAACATTATACTGTCCTGTCCCACCCAGAATATTATACTGCCCTGTCCCACCCATAACATTATACTGCCCTGTCCCACCTGTCCACCCAGAACATTAACATTATACTGCCCTGTCCCACCCAGAACATTATACTGCCCTGTCCCACCCATTATACTGCCCTGTCCCACATAACATTATACTGCCCTGTCCCACCCATAACATTATACTGCCCTGTCCCACCCAGAACATTATACTGCCCTGTCCCACTGCCCCCAGAACATTATACTGCCCTGTCCCACCCATAACATTATACTGCCCTGTCCCACCCAGAACATTATACTGCCCTGTTCCACCCATAACATTATACTGCCCTGTCCCACCCAGAACATTATACTGCCCTGTCCCACCCATAACATTATACTGCCCTGTCCCACCCAGAACATTATACTGCCCTGTCCCACCCATAACATTATACTGCCGTGTTCCACCCATAACATTATACTGCCCTGTCCCACCCAGAACTACAGATTGACAAGCCTCTCTACTGTTATGTAAGGGTCAGTATGTAGGTAGACAGTGACTTGGTTTGTTCGTCAGCCAGTGAAGGGTCTTAGGGAGTATAAATATGGCCATGTCCACAGGGATTACACTGGGGCCTTATACAACCTGACACACACACACACACACGCACGCACGCACGCACGCACACACACACACACACACACACACACACACACACACACACACACACACACACACACACACACACACACACACACACACACACACACACACACACACACACACACACACACACACACACACACACACACACACACACACCACCCTGATATAGGTTGTAACACTAACAGCAGCATCAACAAGGTCCAGTACAATAGAGGCCACAGAGATGGGGGGAGGAGAGAGGGAGATCTTGTTGACATGGACTCTACCTGTGTGTGTGTGTGTGTGTGTGTGTGTGTGTGTGTGTGTGTGTGTGTGTGTGTGTGTGTGTGTGTGTGTGTGTGTGTGAGTGTGAGTGTGAGTGTGAGTGTGCGTGTGCGTGCGTGCGTGTGAGCGTGTGTGTGTGTGTGTGTGTGTGTGCCATATGGCTGGTGGATTAAGGTGTTCGTCCTGGGGACCAGGTGACAGCAGGGAGAGAGGCAGCCACAGTTAAGGCTGATAATTGATTAGGCCTCTAATCTAATAACTCTGACCCTGCTACTTAGAAACACCAATCCTACTGCACCGTTCCAACGTGACCCACACACACACACACACACACACACACACACACACACACACACACACACACACACACACACACACACACACACACACACACACACACACACACACACACACACACACACACACACACACACACACATTCCGTCAGAAGTCAAAATATGTACTTCCTACCTGTGGTCTGATATACCAGTGCTGTGTTGATGTTATCATAAACATGACATGAACGGGACAGTATATTATCTTAATTAACTACCTGTATATTATCTTAATTAACTACCTGTATATTATCTTAATTAAATACCTGTATATTATCTTAATTAAATACCTGTATATTATCTTAATTAACTACCTGTATATTATCTTAATTAAATACCTTTATATGATCTTAATTAAATACCTGTATATTATCTTATTTAACTAACTGTATATTATCTTAATTAAATACCTGTATATTATCTTAATTAACTACCAGTATATTATCTTAATTAACTACCTGTATATTATCTTAATTAACTACCTGTATATTATCTTAATTAACTACCTGTATATTATCTTAATTAAATACCTGTATATTATCTTAATTAAATACCTGTATATTATCTTAATTAAATACCTGTATATTATCTTAATTAAATACCTGTATATTATCTTAATTAACTACCTTTATATGATCTTAATTAACTACCGGTATATTATCTTAATTAAATACCTGTATATTATCTTAATTAAATACCTGTATATTATCTTAATTAAATACCTGTATATTATCTTAATTAACTACCTTTATATGATCTTAATTAACTACCGGTATATTATCTTAATTAACTACCTGTATATGATCTTAATTAACTACCAGTATATTATCTTAATTATTATATTTGTTAATTATGTAATAGTATATTTCTTAATAACTACCTGTATATTTCTTAATAACTAACAATATATTTGTTAATTATGTAACAGTATATTTGTTAATTATGTAACAGTATATTTATTAATTATGTAATAGTATATTTCTTAATAACTAATAGTATATTTGTTAATTATGTAACAGTATATTTCTTAATTATGTAATAGTATATTTCTTAATAACTAACAATATATTTGTTAATTATGTAACAGTATATTTCTTAATTATGTAATAGTATATTTCTTAATAACTAATAGTATATTTGTTAATTATGTAACAGTATATTTATTAATTATGTAATAGTATATTTCTTAATAACTAACAGTATATTTGTTAATTATGTAACAGTATATTTGTTAATTATGTAACAGTATATTTGTTAATTATGTAACAGTATATTTGTTAATTATGTAACAGTATATTTATTAATTATGTAATAGTATATTTCTTAATAACTAACAGTATATTTGTTAATTATGTAACAGTATATTTGTTAATTATGTAACAGTATATTTGTTAATTATGTAACAGTATATTTGTTAATTATGTAACAGTATATTTGTTAATTATGTAATAGTATATGTGTTAATTATGTAATAGTATATTTCTTAATAACTAACAGTATATTTGTTAATTATGTAACAGTATATTTGTTAATTATGTAACAGTATATTTGTTAATTATGTAACAGTATATTTATTAATTATGTAATAGTATATTTCTTAATAACTAACAGTATATTTGTTAATTATGTAACAGTATATTTGTTAATTATGTAACAGTATATTTGTTAATTATGTAACAGTATATTTGTTAATTATGTAACAGTATATTTGTTAATTATGTAATAGTATATGTGTTAATTATGTAATAGTATATGTGTTAATTATGTAATAGTATATTTCTTAATAACTAATAGTATATTTGTTAATTATGTAACAGTATATTTGTTAATTATGTAACAGTATATTTGTTAATTATGTAATAGTATATTTATTAATTAATTAACTGTATATTTCATCATTAGACAACACATGTATTGATTTACTTTACTCATCTCATATGTATATAATGTACTCTATAATATCTACTTCATCTTGTTTACATACCCTACATTACTCATCTCATATGTATATAATGTACTCTATAATATCTACTGCATCTTGTTTACATACCCTACATTACTCATCTCATATGTATATACTGTACTCTATACCATCTACTGCATCTTGTTTACATACCCTACTTTACTCATCTCATATGTATATACTGTCCTCTATACCATCTACTGCATCTTGTTTACATACCCTACATTACTCATCTCATATGTATATACTGTACTCTATACCATCTACTGCATCTTGTTTACATACCCTACATTACTCATCTCATATGTATATACTGTACTCCATATCATCTACTGTATCTTGCCTATGTCGTTCTGTACCATCACTCATTCATATATCTTTATGTACATATTATTTATCCCTTTACACTTGTATAAGGTAGTAGTTTTGGAATTGTTACGTGAGATTACTAGTTGGTTATTACTGCATTGTCGGAACTAGAAGCACAATCATTTCGCTACACTCGCATTAACATCTGCTAACCATGTGTATGTGACAAATACATGTGATTTGATTTGATGTTAAATGTATTTATTGTGTAGCCTACGCTATTCTCCTTTTATCTGGCATGTAGACGTATTCTGAAATAAAACTCTACTCAACCTGCAGGGCCTTATAGGAGCAGCCCTGGCCAAGACGCACACACACACACACACACACACACACACACACACACACACACACACACACACACACACACACACACACACACACACACACACACACACACACACACACACACACACACACACACACACACACACACACACACACTGAGCCGTGCTCCTCACCTTTCGGGAAGGGGTTCGGTTGGATCACGTAAAGGAACGCGTGCACCATGTGGAACAGAACACCGATGGCACCGGGCTCGTAGTAGGCGTGCGTTTCGTACACACCGGAGGGCACGAACCCAAAGTCTAGGGGTTCTACCGGCGGCGGGGACCGCTGCTGCCTCGTGCTCGCGGACGCGGAGTCTGCCTGCAGTTTGCTCGTCGGGTCTTCACATTCGGGGGAGTCCCGGGGTTGATGACGTAGCTCCCCGGTGCTGCCCCAACACAGCAGCAACACGAGCCCCGCTCTCCACAGCATGTCTTGAGACTAGTCCTTGCAAAACGCACTCCAAATAAAACGGTAAAAGAACACGGAATGAGAGAGAGAGAAAAGAGGTGGTCTCCACCGTCTGAAAGAAAAAACTGCAACGACAGAAGTCCAAATGTCAGATAGTCCCGTAAAGTACTGTTACGTCTTGTTGTCCCGGTAAAACATGTCTCCAGTGACACTTGTTGTCTCTAGAGGTGGAATGAACCGTACTAATGCTCATCCGACGGCGCGCGGGCACGTGATGAGTTCGGGTGCGCAGGCCCGTTGATCCCAGTGTGAGCTGCCATCTCGTGTGTTTGTCACTTACCGTTCTGTCCTAGTCAGACACCGGACAGCTGTGGCCGCCAGCGTTCCGTCTTTTTGGCATGAGCTAACCAAAACACAAATATTACAAACAGTGACAGAGAGAGAGAGACAGAGAAACAGAGACAGAGAGAGACAGAGAGAGAGAGAGACAGAGAAACAGAGACAGAGAGAGAGAGAGACAGAGAGAGAGAGAGAGAGAGAGAGAGAGAGACAGAGAAACAGAGAGAGAGACAGAGAGACAGAGAGAGAGAGAGACAGAGAGAGTGAGAGAGAGAGACAGAGAGAGAGAGAGAGACAGAGAGACAGAGAGAGAGAGAGACAGAGAGAGCGAGAGAGAGACAGAGAAACAGAGAGAGAGACAGAGAGACAGAGAGAGAGAGAGACAGAGAGAGTGAGAGAGAGAGACAGAGAGAGAGAGAGAGACAGAGAGAGAGAGACAGAGAGAGAGAGAGAGACAGAGAGAGCGCAGTGTGTGGAAGTAATAGACTAAATAGGATAATTAACTGTGAAGTGTGTGTGTGTGTGTGTGTGTGTGTGTGTGTGTGTGTGTGTGTGTGTGTGTGTGTGTGTGTGTGTGTGTGTGTGTGTGTGTGTGTGTGTGTGTGTGTGTGTGTGTGTGTGTGTGTGTGTGTGTGTGTGTGTGTGTGTGTGTGTATGTGTATGTGTGTGTGTGTGTGTGAGAGAGAGAGAGTGTGTGTGAGAGAGAGAGACAGAGAGAGAGGTTTTACTGCATTACATGGGCTTGCGAGAGAGAGAGAGACATGTGTGTGTGAGAGAGAGAGACAGAGAGAGAGGTTTTACTGCATGACATGGGCTTGCTATTTTTCTGATTTGGTCCTGCCGTGTGCCACTTGAGTGGGTTGAGTCACTGACGTGATCTTCCTGTCTGGGTTGGCGCCCCCCCCCCCCCCCCTTGGGTTGTGCCGTGGCGGAAATCTTTGTGGGCTGTACTCGGCCTTGTCTCAGGATGGTAAGTTGGTGGTTGAAGATATCCCCTGGCCACCCCTCATAGCCTGGTCCTCTCTAGGTTTCTTCCTAGGTTTTGGCCTTTCTAGGGAGTTTTTCCTAGCCACCGTGCTTCTACTCCTGCATTGCTTGCTGTTTGGGGTTTTAGGCTGGGTTTCTGTACAGCACTTTGAGATATCATCTGATGTAAGTTTGTGAGGGTCTTAAGGGCCAAGTCGAATTTCTTCAACCATAATGATTAGGAAATGAGCCTTCTTCACCACGCTGTACTCATCTCATATGTATATACTGTACTCGATATCATCTACTGTATGCTGCTCTGTACCATCACTCATTCATATATCCTTATGTACATGTTCCTTATCCCCTTACACTGTGTATAAGACAGTAGTTTTGGAATTGTTAGTTAGATTACTTGTTGGTTATCACTGCATTGTCGGAACTAGAAGCACAAGCATTTCGCTACACTCGCATTAACATCTGCTAACCATGTGTATGTGACAAATACAATTTGATTTGATTTGATTTCTGTGTGGGTGAACCATTTCAGATGGTCTGTGAACATCAACAACACTAAGGCTGAGGTACTAGTTTCTCCATACCAACACTAGATGAGGCTGAGGTACTAGTTAATCCATACCAACACTAGATGAGGCTGAGTTACTAGTTAATCCATACCAACACTAGACGAGGCTGAGGTACTACAGTTACTCCATACCAACACTAGATGAGGCTGAGTTACTAGTTAATCCATACCAACACTAGACGAGGCTGAGGTACTAGTTACTCCACACCAACACTAGATGAGGCTGAGGTACTAGTTACTCCATACCAACACTAGATGAGGCTGAGGTACTAGTTACTCCATACCAACACTAGATGAGGTACTAGTTAATCCACACCAACACTAGATGAGGCTGAGGTACTAGTTACTCCATACCAACACTAGATGAGGCTGAGGTACTAGTTACTCCACACCAACACTAGATGAGGTACTAGTTACTCCATACCAACACTAGATGAGACGGAGGTACTAGTTACTCCATACCAACACTAGATGAGGATGAGGTACTAGTTACTCCATACCAACACTAGATGAGGATGAGGTACTAGTTACTCCATACCAACACTAGATGAGGATGAGGTACTAGTTACTCCATACCAACACTAGATGAGGCTGAGGTACTAGTTACTCCATACCAACACTAGATGAGGCTGAGGTACTAGTTAATCCATACCAACACTAGATGAGGCTGAGGTACTAGTTACTCCATACCAACACTAGATGAGGCTGAGGTACTAGTTACTCCATACCAACACTAGATGAGGCTGAGGTACTAGTTACTCCACACCAACACTAGATGAGGTACTAGTTACTCCATACCAACACTAGATGAGGCTGAGGTACTAGTTAATCCATACCAACACTAGATGAGGCTGAGGTACTACAGTTACTCCATACCAACACTAGATGAGGTACTAGTTACTCCATACCAACACTAGATGAGGCTGAGGTACTAGTTAATCCATACCAACACTAGATGAGGCTGAGGTACTACAGTTACTCCATACCAACACTAGATGAGGCTGAGGTACTAGTTACTCCATACCAACACTAGATGAGACGGAGGTACTAGTTACTCCATACCAACACTAGATGAGGCTGAGGTACTAGTTACTCCATACCAACACTAGATGAGGCTGAGGTACTAGTTACTCCATACCAACACTAGATGAGGCTGAGGTACTAGTTACTCCATACCAACACTAGATGAGGCTGAGGTACTAGTTACTCCATACCAACACTAGATGAGGCTGAGGTACTAGTTAATCCATACCAACACTAGATGAGGCTGAGGTACTACAGTTACTCCATACCAACACTAGATGAGGCTGAGGTACTACAGTTACTCCACACCAACACTAGATGAGGCTGAGGTACTACAGTTACTCCACACCAACACTAGATGAGGCTGAGGTACTACAGTTACTCCATACCAACACTAGATGAGGCTGAGGTACTACAGTTACTCCGTACCAACACTAGATGAGGCTGAGGTACTAGTTACTCCATACCAACACTAGATGAGGCTGAGGTACTAGTTACTCCATACCAACACTAGATGAGGCTGAGGTACTAGTTACTCCATACCAACACTAGATGAGGCTGAGGTACTAGTTACTCCATACCAACACTAGATGAGGCTGAGGTACTAGTTACTCCACACCAACACTAGACGAGGCTGAGGTACTACAGTTACTCCATACCAACACTAGATGAGACTGAGGTACTAGTTAATACATACCAACACTAGATGAGGCTGAGGTACTAGTTACTCCATACCAACACTAGATGAGGCTGAGGTACTAGTTAATCCATACCAACACTAGATGAGGCTGAGGTACTAGTTACTCCATACCAACACTAGATGAGGCTGAGGTACTACAGTTACTCCATACCAACACTAGATGAGGTACTAGTTACTCCATACCAACACTAGATGAGGTACTAGTTAATCCATACCAACACTAGATGAGGCTGAGGTACTACAGTTACTCCATACCAACACTAGATGAGGTACTAGTTACTCCATACCAACACTAGATGAGGCTGAGGTACTACAGTACTCCATACCAACACTAGATGAGGCTGAGGTACTAGTTAATCCATACCAACACTAGATGAGGCTGAGGTACTAGTTACTCACACCAACACTAGATGAGGCTGAGGTACTAGTTACTCCATACCAACACTAGATGAGGCTGAGGTACTAGTTACTCCATACCAACACTAGATGAGGCTGAGGTACTAGTTACTCCATACCAACACTAGATGAGGCTGAGGTACTAGTTACTCCATACCAACACTAGATGAGGATGAGGTACTACAGTTACTCCATACCAACACTAGATGAGGCTGAGGTACTAGTTAATCCATACCAAAACTAGATGAGGCTGAGGTACTACAGTTACTCCATACCAACACTAGATGAGGCTGAGGTACTAGTTACTCCATACCAACACTAGATGAGGCTGAGGTACTAGTTAATCCATACCAACACTAGATGAGGCTGAGGTACTAGTTACTCCATACCAACACTAGATGAGGTACTAGTTACTCCATACCAACACTAGATGAGGCTGAGGTACTAGTTACTCCATACCAACACTAGATGAGGCTGAGGTACTAGTTACTCCATACCAACACTAGATGAGGCTGAGGTACTAGTTACTCCATACCAACACTAGATGAGGCTGAGGTACTAGTTACTCCATACCAACACTAGATGAGGCTGAGGTACTAGTTACTCCATACCAACACTAGATGAGGCTGAGGTACTAGTTACTCCATACCAACACTAGATGAGGTACTAGTTAATACATACCAACACTAGATGAGGCTGAGGTACTAGTTACTCCATACCAACACTAGATGAGGTACTAGTTACTCCATACCAACACTAGATGAGGCTGAGGTACTAGTTACTCCATACCAACACTAGATGAGGCTGAGGTACTAGTTACTCCATACCAACACTAGATGAGGCTGAGGTACTAGTTACTCCATACCAACACTAGATGAGGTACTAGTTAATACATACCAACACTAGATGAGGCTGAGGTACTAGTTACTCCATACCAACACTAGATGAGGCTGAGGTACTAGTTACTCCATACCAACACTAGACGAGGCTGAGGTACTAGTTACTCCATACCAACACTAGATGAGGCTGAGGTACTAGTTAATCCATACCAACACTAGATGAGGCTGAGGTACTAGTTACTCCATACCAACACTAGATGAGGCTGAGGTACTAGTTACTCCATACCAACACTAGATGAGGCTGAGGTACTACAGTTACTCCATACCAACACTAGATGAGGCTGAGGTACTAGTTACTCCATACCAACACTAGATGAGGCTGAGGTACTACAGTTACTCCATACCAACACTAGATGAGGCTGAGGTACTACAGTTACTCCATACCAACACTAGATGAGGCTGAGGTACTACAGTTACTCCATACCAACACTAGATGAGGCTGAGGTACTAGTTACTCCATACCAACACTAGATGAGGCTGAGGTACTACAGTTACTCCATACCAACACTAGATGAGGCTGAGGTACTACAGTTACTCCATACCAACACTAGATGAGGCTGAGGTACTACAGTTACTCCATACCAACACTAGATGAGGTACTAGTTACTCCATACCAACACTAGATGAGGCTGAGGTACTACAGTTACTCCATACCAACACTAGATGAGGCTGAGGTACTAGTTACTCCATACCAACACTAGATGAGGCTGAGGTACTACAGTTACTCCATACCAACACTAGATGAGGCTGAGGTACTAGTTACTCCATACCAACACTAGATGAGGCTGAGGTACTACAGTTACTCCATACCAACACTAGATGAGGCTGAGGTACTACAGTTACTCCATACCAACACTAGATGAGGCTGAGGTACTACAGTTACTCCATACCAACACTAGATGAGGCTGAGGTACTAGTTACTCCATACCAACACTAGATGAGGCTGAGGTACTACAGTTACTCCATACCAACACTAGATGAGGCTGAGGTACTACAGTTACTCCATACCAACACTAGATGAGGCTGAGGTACTACAGTTACTCCATACCAACACTAGATGAGGTACTAGTTACTCCATACCAACACTAGATGAGGCTGAGGTACTACAGTTACTCCATACCAACACTAGATGAGGTACTAGTTACTCCATACCAACACTAGATGAGGCTGAGGTACTAGTTAATCCATACCAACACTAGATGAGGCTGAGGTACTAGTTACTCCATACCAACACTAGATGAGGCTGAGGTACTAGTTAATACATACCAACACTAGATGAGGCTGAGGTACTAGTTACTCCATACCAACACTAGATGAGGCTGAGGTACTAGTTAATCCATACCAACACTAGATGAGGCTGAGGTACTAGTTACTCCATACCAACACTAGATGAGGCTGAGGTACTAGTTAATACATACCAACACTAGATGAGGCTGAGGTACTAGTTACTCCATACCAACACTAGATGAGGCTGAGGTACTAGTTAATCCATACCAACACTAGATGAGGCTGAGGTACTACAGTTACTCCATACCAACACTAGATGAGGCTGAGGTACTACAGTTACTCCACACCAACACTAGATGAGGCTGAGGTACTACAGTTACTCCATACCAACACTAGATGAGGCTGAGGTACTACAGTTACTCCATACCAACACTAGATGAGGCTGAGGTACTACAGTTACTCCATACCAACACTAGATGAGGCTGAGGTACTAGTTACTCCATACCAACACTAGATGAGGCTGAGGTACTACAGTTACTCCATACCAACACTAGATGAGGTACTAGTTCCTCCATACCAACACTAGATGAGGTACTAGTTACTCCATACCAACACTAGATGAGGTACTGAGATAGGTACTAGTTACTCCATACCAACACTAGATGAGGTACTAGTTACTCCATACCAACACTAGATGAGGCTGAGGTACTACAGTTACTCCATACCAACACTAGATGAGGCTGAGTACTACAGTTACTCCATACCAACACTAGATGAGGCTGAGGTACTAGTTAATCCATACCAACACTAGATGAGGCTGAGGTACTACAGTTACTCCATACCAACACTAGATGAGGCTGAGGTACTAGTTAATCCATACCAACACTAGATGAGGCTGAGGTACTAGTTACTCCATACCAACACTAGATGAGGTACTAGTTACTCCATACCAACACTAGATGAGGCTGAGGTACTACAGTTACTCCATACCAACACTAGATGAGGTACTAGTTACTCCATACCAACACTAGATGAGGCTGAGGTACTAGTTACTCCACACCAACACTAGATGAGGCTGAGGTACTAGTTACTCCATACCAACACTAGATGAGGCTGAGGTACTAGTTACTCCACACCAACACTAGATGAGGCTGAGGTACTAGTTACTCCATACCAACACTAGATGAGGCTGAGGTACTAGTTACTCCACACCAACACTAGATGAGGCTGAGGTACTAGTTACTCCATACCAACACTAGATGAGGCTGAGGTACTAGTTACTCCATACCAACACTAGATGAGGCTGAGGTACTAGTTAATCCATACCAACACTAGATGAGGCTGAGGTACTAGTTACTCCATACCAACACTAGATGAGGCTGAGGTACTAGTTACTCCATACCAACACTAGATGAGGCTGAGGTACTACAGTTACTCCATACCAACACTAGATGAGGCTGAGGTACTAGTTACTCCATACCAACACTAGATGAGGCTGAGGTACTACAGTTACTCCACACCAACACTAGATGAGGCTGAGGTACTACAGTTACTCCATACCAACACTAGATGAGGCTGAGGTACTACAGTTACTCCATACCAACACTAGATGAGGCTGAGGAGTTACTCCATACCAACACTAGATGAGGCTGAGGTAAGTTACTCCATACCAACACTAGATGAGGCTGAGGTACTAGTTACTCCATACCAACACTAGATGAGGCTGAGGTACTACAGTTACTCCATACCAACACTAGATGAGGTACTAGTTACTCCATACCAACACTAGATGAGGCTGAGGTACTACAGTTACTCCATACCAACACTAGATGATGAGGTACTAGTTACTCCATACCAACACTAGATGAGGCTGAGGTACTAGTTACTCCATACCAACACTAGATGAGGCTGAGGTACTAGTTACTCCATACCAACACTAGATGAGGCTGAGGTACTACAGTTACTCCATACCAACACTAGATGAGGCTGAGGTACTACAGTTACTCCATACCAACACTAGATGAGGCTGAGGTACTACAGTTACTCCATACCAACACTAGATGAGGCTGAGGTACTAGTTAATCCATACCAACACTAGATGAGGCTGAGGTACTACAGTTACTCCATACCAACACTAGATGAGGCTGAGGTACTAGTTAATCCATACCCAACACTAGATGAGGCTGAGGTACTAGTTACTCCATACCAACACTAGATGAGGCTGAGGTACTAGTTACTCCATACCAACACTAGATGAGGCTGAGGTACTACAGTTACTCCATACCAACACTAGATGAGGTACTAGTTACTCCATACCAACACTAGATGAGGCTGAGGTACTAGTTACTCCATACCAACACTAGATGAGGCTGAGGTACTAGTTACTCCATACCAACACTAGATGAGGCTGAGGTACTAGTTACTCCATACCAACACTAGATGAGGCTGAGGTACTAGTTACTCCATACCAACACTAGATGAGGCTGAGGTACTAGTTATCCATACCAACACTAGATGAGGTACTAGTTACTCCATACCAACACTAGATGAGGCTGAGGTACTAGTTACTCCATACCAACACTAGATGAGGCTGAGGTACTAGTTACTCCATACCAACACTAGATGAGGCTGAGGTACTAGTTAATCCATACCAACACTAGAGAGGCTGAGGTACTAGTTACTCCATACCAACACTAGATGAGGCTGAGGTACTAGTTAATCCATACCAACACTAGATGAGGCTGAGGTACTAGTTACTCCATACCAACACTAGATGAGGCTGAGGTACTAGTTACTCCATACCAACACTAGATGAGGCTGAGGTACTAGTTACTCCATACCAACACTAGATGAGGCTGAGGTACTAGTTAATCCATACCAACACTAGATGGGGCTGAGGTACTAGTTACTCCATACCAACACTAGATGAACGAGTGGGGAGTACTACAGTTACTCCATACCAACACTAGTGAGGTACTAGTTACTCCATGCCAACATAGATGAGGCTGGAGGATACTTACAGGTGCTCCATACCAACACTAAGATGGGGTACTAGTTACTCCATACCAACACTAGATGAGGCTGAGGTACTAGTTAATCCATGCAACACTAGATGAGGCTGAGGTACTAGTTAATCCATACCAACACTAGATGAGGCTGAGGTACTACAGTTACTCCATACCAACACTAGATGAGGCTGAGGTACTAGTTAATCCATACCAACACTAGATGAGGCTGAGGTACTAGTTACTCCATACCAACACTAGATGAGGTACTAGTTACTCCATACCAACACTAGATGAGGCTGAGGTACTACAGTTACTCCATACCAACACTAGATGAGGTACTAGTTACTCCATACCAACACTAGATGAGGCTGAGGTACTAGTTACTCCACACCAACACTAGATGAGGCTGAGGTACTAGTTACTCCATACCAACACTAGATGAGGCTGAGGTACTAGTTACTCCACACCAACACTAGATGAGGCTGAGGTACTAGTTACTCCATACCAACACTAGATGAGGCTGAGGTACTAGTTACTCCACACCAACACTAGATGAGGCTGAGGTACTAGTTACTCCATACCAACACTAGATGAGGCTGAGGTACTAGTTACTCCATACCAACACTAGATGAGGCTGAGGTACTAGTTAATCCATACCAACACTAGATGAGGTACTAGTTACTCCATACCAACACTAGATGAGGCTGAGGTACTAGTTAATCCATACCAACACTAGATGAGGCTGAGGTACTAGTTACTCCATACCAACACTAGATGAGGCTGAGGTACTAGTTAATCCATACCAACACTAGATGAGGCTGAGGTACTAGTTACTCCATACCAACACTAGATGAGGCTGAGGTACTAGTTAATCCATACCAACACTAGATGGGGCTGAGGTACT
>NW_025745813.1:0-30000 GCF_021184085.1 Oncorhynchus gorbuscha
AAAGAACTCTCCATGGGACAGGTATGTGTCTGTGTGAGATATATATATATATGGGACTATATTAATCACATGAGGTGAGCACTCCAGACCTCCCGAGGCAGAGAAGAGATTCAGCAGTTATTTGACTCATTTTGCCATGAGGCAGAGAACAGTTAGCAGTTTACCTCTAATTTATTGCTGTTGTACACATTTTGCTGTAGGGTGGAGAAAACGTTGGCAGTTTTTTAATATGATATCTGAGTGAGTTACTAACAGTAATTAGTTGGCTGCTAGACGTCTAACTTACAATAAAACTAAATATATTCCTGACATAGGCTAATTAAGTGACTGTCAGTAGGTAGAATCTGTCACCAATTGGATGGAAACCTGTCTGTATTTAAAAATATATTAAAAAATATGACTGAAACTTCCTCTTTCATCACAGCTGTCAGGATTATTTTTTTGTTTTCGGTATGTTTCATAACTGTGGATTGAAAGGTGGTTCGGGAAGGAAAAGGGGGATACCTAGTCAGTTGTTCAACTGAAGGAAAAGGGGGATACCTAGTCAGTTGTTCAACTGAAGGAAAATGGGGATACCTAGTCAGTTGTTCAACTGAAGGAAAAGGGGGATACCTAGTCAGTTGTTCAACTGAAGGAAAAGGGGATACCTAGTCAGTTGTTCAACTGAAGGAAAAGGGGATACCTAGTCAGTTGTTCAACTGAAGGAAAAGGGGGATACCTAGTCAGTTGTTCAACTGAAGGAAAAGGGGGATACCTAGTCAGTTGTTCAACTGAAGGAAAATGGGGGATACCTAGTCAGTTGTTCAACTGAAGGAAAAGGGGGATACCTAGTCAGTTGTTCAACTGAAGGAAAAGGGGGATACCTAGTCAGTTGTTCAACTGAAGGAAAATGGGGATACCTAGTCAGGTGTTCAACTGAAGGAAAATGGGGGATACCTAGTCAGTTGTTCAACTGAAATGTCTTCATGCAACCCTCTGAATCAGAGGTACGGGGCGTTAGTGCACGCCTGGCTGTGCTTGAGGTGTCGTCACTTTGGAACCATCTGACTCTCACTTCCTGATGGATGTACTTCCTGTGACACGCTGCCAGCGGTTGAGTCAGACAGGAAGTTACAAAAGCTATAGCATCCTGTCTATATCTATTACCAAACTTGGGCTGTGTGTGAAAAGGTACTAGCTGTCAAAATACTTGTTTCCTCTCAAAGCTCATTAGAGGAGGGTGGGACCTTGGATCCCCCTCCTCCAATGAGCTTTGAGAGAAATTGAGGAAGCAAAGATGAGACTGCAGTCCCATTAGACTGACATGGCTACTGGTTAACGTGAGTATTTGCATGCAGAGATCATTGAGATGGTGCAGAAATTCAAGTCGGCTAGTCTTGTCATCCGGTCATTTCCCTAACAAACTGTCAGGTCAGGCGGAACTGCTGGCTGTTATCTATCTTTCCTGGGAACACTTGACTGTATATTTCATATACCCTGTGTAACGGAAGATATTCTGTGTTGTCTTGATGAATATGGCCTAACTAACAGTCTGCTGGATTCATACACTACCACACCCTGCTGTTGTTCTACACTACCACACCCTGTTGTTCTACACTACCACACCCTGTTGTTCTACACTACCACACCCTGTTGTTCTACACTACCACACCCTGTTGTTCTACACTACCACACCCTGTTGTTCTACACTACCACACCCTGTTGTTCTACACTACCACACCCTGTTGTTCTACACTACCACACCCTGTTGTTCTACTACACCACCATCCCCCTGTTGTTGTTCTACACCGCCATCCCCCTGTTGTTGTTGTTCTACACCACCATCCCTCTGTTGTTGTTGTTCTACACCACCATCCCCCTGTTGTTGTTGTGCTACACCACCATCCCTCTGTTGTTGTTGTTCTACACCGCCATCCCCCTGTTGTTGTTGTGCTACACCACCATCCCTCTGTTGTTGTTGTTCTACACCGCCATCCCCCTGTTGTTGTTGTGCTACACCACCATCCCTCTGTTGTTGTTGTTCTACACCACCATCCCCTGTTGTTGTTGTTCTACACCACCATCCCCTGTTGTTGTTCTACACCACCATCCCCCTGTTGTTGTTCTACACCACCATCCCCTGTTGTTCTTCTACCACCATCCCCCTGTTGTTGTTCTACACCGCCATCCCCCTGTTGTTGTTCTACACCGCCATCCCCCTGTTGTTGTTCTACACCGCCATCCCCCTGTTGTTGTTCTACACCGCCATCCCCCTGTTGTTGTTCTACACCACCATCCCCCTGTTGTTGTTCTACACCGCCATCCCCCTGTTGTTGTTCTACACCGCCATCCCCCTGTTGTTGTTCTACACCGCCATCCCCCTGTTGTTGTTGTTCTACACCGCCATCCCCCTGTTGTTGTTGTTCTACACCACCATCCCCCTGTTGTTGTTGTTCTACGCCACCATCGCCCTGTTGTTGTTCTACACCACCATCCCCCTGTTGTTGTTCTACACCGCCATCCCCCTGTTGTTGTTGTTCTACACCGCCATCCCCTGTTGTTGTTGTTCTACACCACCATCCCCCTGTTGTTGTTGTTCTACACCACCATCCCCCTGTTGTTGTTGTTCTACACCACCATCCCTCTGTTGTTCTACACCACCATCCCCCTGTTGTTTTACACCACCATCCCCCTGTTGTTCTACTCCATCCCTCTGTTGTTGTTCTACACCACCATCCCTCTGTTGTTGTTCTACACCACCATCCCTCTGTTGTTGTTCTACACCACCATCCCCCTGTTGTTGTTCTACACCACCATCCCTCTGTTGTTGTTGTACACCGCCATCGCCCTTGTTGTTGTTGTACACCGCCATCGCCTTGTTGTTGTTCTACACCGCCATCGCCCTGTTGTTCTACACCACCATCGCCCTGTTGTTCTACACCGCCATCGCCCTGTTGTTGTTCTACACCACCATCCCCCTGTTGTTCTACACCACCATCGCCCTGTTGTTCTACACCACCATCGCCCTGTTGTTCTACACCACCATCGCCCTGTTGTTCTACACCACCATCGCCCTGTTGTTCTACACCACCATCCCCCTGTTGTTGTTCTACACCACCATCCCCTGTTGTTGTTCTACTCCATCCCCTGTTGTTCTACACCACCATCCCCCTGTTGTTGTTCTACACCACCATCCCCCTGTTGTTCTACACCGCCATCCCCTGTTGTTCTACACCACCATCCCCCTGTTGTTGTTCTACACCACCATCCCCCTGTTGTTGTTCTACACCGCCATCCCCCTGTTGTTGTTCTACACCGCCATCCCCCTGTTGTTGTTCTACACCACCATCCCCCTGTTGTTGTTCTACACCACCATCCCCCTGTTGTTGTTGTTCTACACCACCATCCCCTGTTGTTCTACACCGCCATCCCCCTGTTGTTCTACACCACCATCCCCTGTTGTTGTTCTACACCACCATCCCCTGTTGTTGTTCTACACCACCATCCCCCTGTTGTTGTTCTACACCACCATCCCCTGTTGTTGTTCTACACCACCATCCCCCTGTTGTTGTTGTTCTACACCACCATCCCCTGTTGTTCTACACCGCCATCCCCCTGTTGTTGTTCTACACCGCCATCCCCCTGTTGTTGTTCTACACCACCATCCCCCTGTTGTTGTTCTACACCACCATCCCCCTGTTGTTGTTCTACACCACCACACCCTGTTGTTGTTCTACACCACCATCCCCCTGTTGTTCTACACCGCCATCCCCCCTGTTGTTGTTTTACACCACCATCCCCCTGTTGTTGTTTTACACCACCATCCCCCTGTTGTTGTTCTACTCCACCATCCCCCTGTTGTTGTTCTACACCACCATCCATCCCCTGTTGTTGTTTTACACCACCATCCCCTGTTGTTGTTTTACACCACCATCCCCCTGTTGTTGTTTTACACCACCATCCCCCTGTTGTTGTTCTACTCCACCATCCCCCTGTTGTTGTTCTACTCCACCATCCCCTGTTGTTGTTCTACACCACCATCCATCCCCCTGTTGTTGTTCTACACCACCATCCCCTGTTGTTCTACACCACCATCCCCCTGTTGTTGTTCTACACCACCATCCCCTGTTGTTGTTCTACACCACCATCCCCCTGTTGTTGTTCTACACCACCATCCCCCTGTTGTTGTTGTTCTACACCACCATCCCCCTGTTGTTCTACACCGCCATCCCCCTGTTGTTGTTCTACACCACCATCCCCTGTTGTTGTTCTACACCACCACACCCTGTTGTTGTTCTACACCACCATCCCCCTGTTGTTCTACACCGCCATCCCCCTGTTGTTGTTTTACACCACCATCCCCTGTTGTTGTTTTACACCACCATCCCCCTGTTGTTGTTTTACACCACCATCCCCCTGTTGTTGTTTTACACCACCATCCCCCTGTTGTTGTTCTACTCCACCATCCCCCTGTTGTTGTTCTACACCACCATCCATCCCCCCTGTTGTTGTTTTACACCACCATCCCCCTGTTGTTGTTTTACACCACCATCCCCCTGTTGTTGTTTTACACCACCATCCCCCTGTTGTTGTTCTACTCCACCATCCCCCTGTTGTTGTTCTACACCACCATCCATCCCTGTTGTTGTTCTACACCACCATCCCCCTGTTGTTCTACACCACCATCCCCCTGTTGTTGTTCTACACCACCATCCCCCTGTTGTTGTTCTACACCACCATCCCCCTGTTGTTGTTCTACACCACCATCCCCTGTTGTTGTTGTTCTACACCACCATCCCCCTGTTGTTCTACACCGCCATCCCCTGTTGTTGTTCTACACCACCATCCCCCTGTTGTTGTTCTACACCACCACACCCTGTTGTTGTTCTACACCACCATCCCCTGTTGTTCTACACCGCCATCCCCCTGTTGTTGTTTACACCACCATCCCCCTGTTGTTGTTTTACACCACCATCCCCCTGTTGTTGTTTTACACCACCATCCCCCTGTTGTTGTTCTACTCCACCATCCCCCTGTTGTTGTTCTACACCACCATCCATCCCCTGTTGTTGTTCTACACCACCATCCATCCCCTGTTGTTGTTCTACACCACCATCCATCCCCTGTTGTTGTTTTACACCGCCATCCCCCTGTTGTTGTTCTACACCACCATCCCTCTGTTGTTGTTCTACACCACCATCCCCCTGTTGTTGTTTTACACCACCATCCCCTGTTGTTGTTTTACACCACCATCCCCCTGTTGTTCTACACTGCCATCGCCCTGTTGTTATTCTACTCCATCGCCCTGCTGTTGTTCTACACCACAGAACCCAAATCTATTTTTAAGTCTTATAAAGATACTATATATGCGTCCCCTTTTCCCCCATATAGTGTACCGCTATGGAACAGGGCCCATACTCATTTGGAACACATAGATTGGCCTCAGACAAACTCACCTGATTTAACTCATTGAGGGCTTGATGATTAGTTGACAAGTTAAATCAGGTGAGTTTGTCCAGGGCTACATAAAAAACTGTGTTGTGGGGGTACTGGAGGACCAGGGTTGTGGGGTACTGGAGGACCAGGGTTGGGGGGGTACTGGAGGACCAGGGTTGGGGGGTACTGGAGGACCAGGGTTGGGGGTACTGGAGGACCAGGGTTGGGGGGGTACTGGAGGACCAGGGTTGGGGGTACTGGAGGACCAGGGTTGGGGGTACTGGAGGACCAGGGTTGGGGGGTACTGGAGGACCAGGGTTGGGGGGTACTGGAGGACCAGGGTTGGGGGGTACTGGAGGACCAGTGTTGGTGGTACTGGAGGAGTTGAGAAACTCTGTTGGGGTACTGGAGGACCAGGGTTGGGGGATACTGGAGGACCAGGGTTGGGGGATACTGGAGGACCAGGGTTGGGGGTACTGGAGGACCAGGGTTGGGGGGTACTGGAGGACCAGGGTTGGGGGGGTACTGGAGGACCAGGGTTGGGGGGTACTGGAGGACCAGGGTTGGGGGGGGATACTGGAGGACCAGGGTTGGGGGTACTGGAGGACCAGGGTTGGGGGGGTACTGGAGGACCAGGGTTGGGGGGGGGGTACTGGAGGACCAGGGTTGGGGGGTACTGGAGGACCAGGGTTGGGGGGGTACTGGAGGATCAGGGTTGGGGGGTACTGGAGGACCAGGGTTGGGGGGGGATACTGGAGGACCAGGGTTGGGGGTACTGGAGGACCAGGGTTGGGGGGTACTGGAGGACCAGGGTTGGGGGGTACTGGAGGAGTTGAGAAACTCTGTTGGGGTACTGGAGGACCAGGGTTGGGGGGTACTGGGGACCAGGGTTGGTGGATACTGGAGGACCAGGGTTGGGGGTACTGGAGGACCAGGGTTGGGGGTACTGGAGGACCAGGGTTGGGGGGATACTGGAGGACCAGGGTTGGGGGATACTGGAGGACCAGGGTTGGGGGGGATACTGGAGGACCAGGGTTGGGGGATACTGAGGACCAGGGTTGGGGGGGGTACTGGAGGACCAGGGTTGGGGGGGGTACTGGAGGACCAGGGGGGATATTGGAGGACCAGGGTTGGGGGGATATTGGAGGACCAGGGTTGGGGGATACTGGAGGACCAGGGTTGGGAAACACTGTTGGGGATACTGGAGGACCAGGGTTGGGGGTACTAGGGGACCAGGGTTGGTGGGTACTGGGGACCAGGGTTGGTGGATACTGGGGGACCAGGGTTGGTGGATACTGGGGGACCATGGTTGGGGGTACTGGAGGACCAGGGTTGGTGGTACTGGAGGACCAGGGTTGGGCTGTTGGGGGATACTGGAGGACCAGGGTTGGGGTGTACTGGAGGACCAGGGTTGGGGGGTACTGGAGGACCAGGGTTGGGGGTACTGGAGGACCAGGGTTGGGGTGTACTGGAGGACCAGGGTTGGGGGGAGGGGGTACTGGAGGACCAGGGTTGGGGGTACTGGAGGACCAGGGTTGGGGGGTACTGGAGGACCAGGGTTGGGGGTACTGGAGGACCAGGGTTGGGGTGTACTGGAGGACCAGGGTTTAGGACTGGAGGACCAGGGTTGGGGTGTACTGGAGGACCAGGGTTGGGGTGTACTGGAGGACCAGGGTTGGGGGATACTGGAGGACCAGGGTTGGGGGGTACTGGAGGACCAGGGTTGGGGGTACTGGAGGACCAGGGTTGGGGGTACTGTAGGAGTTGAGAAACACAACAGTGTACTACTGTTGACCACTTCTTCCCCCCCTCCCCTCCCCTCCAGGAGAAGTATGAAAGCCAGCACTCGGAGGCGTACCGTCAGATCTCTACTCTGGAAGAAGACCTGGCTGAGACCACGGCCATCAGAGACCAGCTCCATAAATACATCAGAGAGCTGGAGCAGGCTAACGATGACCTGGAGAGATCCAAGAGGTAAGAGGAGGGGGGTGTAACTGGAGCAGGCTAACGATGACCTGGAGAGACCCAAGAGGTAAGAGGAGGGAGGGAGGGGGGTGTAACTGGAGCAGGCTAACGATGACCTGGAGAGACCCAAGAGGTAAGAGGAGGGAGGGGGGTGTAACTGGAGCAGGCTAACGATGACCTGGAGAGATCCAAGAGGTAAGAGGAGGGGGGGGTGTAACTGGAGCAGGCTAACGATGACCTGGAGAGACCCAAGAGGTAAGAGGAGGGGTGTAACTGGAGCAGGCTAACGATGACCTGGAGAGATCCAAGAGGTAAGAGGAGGGAGGGGGTGTAACTGGAGCAGGCTAACGATGACCTGGAGAGACCCAAGAGGTAAGAGGAGGGAGGGGTGTAACTGGAGCAGGCTAACGATGACCTGGAGAGACCCAAGAGGTAAGAGGAGGGAGGGGGGGGTGTAACTGGAGCAGGCTAACGATGACCTGGAGAGACCCAAGAGGTAAGAGGAGGGAGGGGGGGGGGTGTAACTGGAGCAGGCTAACGATGACCTGGAGAGACCCAAGAGGTAAGAGGAGGGAGGGGGTGTAACTGGAGCAGGCTAACGATGACCTGGAGAGACCCAAGAGGTAAGAGGAGGGGGGTGTAACTGGAGCAGGCTAACGATGACCTGGAGAGATCCAAGAGGTAAGAGGAGGGAGGGGGGGGTGTAACTGGAGCAGGCTAATGATGACCTGGAGAGACCCAAGAGGGAGGGGGTGTAACTGGAGCAGGCTAACGATGACCTGGAGAGACCCAAGAGGTAAGAGGAGGGGGGTGTAACTGGAGCAGGCTAACGATGACCTGGAGAGATCCAAGAGGTAAGAGGGGGGGGGGTGTAACTGGAGCAGGCTAACGATGACCTGGAGAGATCCAAGAGGTAAGAGGAGGAGGGGGGTGTAACTGGAGCAGGCTAACGATGACCTGGAGAGATCCAAGAGGAGGGGGTGTAACTGGAGCAGGCTAACGATGACCTGGAGAGATCCAAGAGGTAAGAGGGAGGGGGGGGTGTAACTGGAGCAGGCTAACGATGACCTGGAGAGACCCAAGAGGTAAGAGGAGGGAGGGGGGTGTAACTGGAGCAGGCTAACGATGACCTGGAGAGATCCAAGAGGTAAGAGGAGGGGGTGTGTAACTGGAGCAGGCTAACGATGACCTGGAGAGATCCAAGAGGTAAGAGGGGGGGGGTGTAACTGGAGCAGGCTAACGATGACCTGGAGAGACCCAAGAGGTAAGAGGAGGGGGGTGTAACTGGAGCAGGCTAACGATGACCTGGAGAGACCCCAAGAGGTAAGAGGAGGGGGGTGTAACTGGAGCAGGCTAACGATGACCTGGAGAGACCCAAGAGGTAAGAGGAGGGAGGGGGTGTAACTGGAGCAGGCTAACGATGACCTGGAGAGACCCAAGAGGTAAGAGGAGGGGTGTAACTGGAGCAGGCTAACGATGACCTGGAGAGATCCAAGAGGTAAGAGGGAGGGGGGTGTAACTGGAGCAGGCTAACGATGACCTGGAGAGATCCAAGAGGGGGTGTAACTGAGCAGGCTAACGATGACCTGGAGAGACCCAAGAGGTAAGAGGGGGTGTAACTGGAGCAGGCTAACGATGACCTGGAGAGACCCAAGAGGTAAGAGGGGGGTGTAACTGGAGCAGGCTAACGATGACCTGGAGAGACCCAAGAGGGGGTGTAACTGGAGCAGGCTAACGATGACCTGGAGAGATCCAAGAGGGGGGTGTAACTGGAGCAGGCTAACGATGACCTGGAGAGACCCAAGAGGTAAGAGGGGGGGGAGATCCAAGAGGGGTGTAACTGGAGCAGGCTAACGATGACCTGGAGAGACCCAAGAGGTAAGAGGGGGGGGGGTGTAACTGGAGCAGGCTAACGATGACCTGGAGAGACCCAAGAGGTAAGAGGGGTAACTGGAGCAGGCTAACGATGACCTGGAGAGACCCAAGAGGTAAGAGGGGGGTGTAACTGGAGCAGGCTAACTGACCTGGAGAGATCCAAGAGGGGGGGGTGTAACTGGAGCAGGCTAACGATGACCTGGAGAGACCCAAGAGGTAAGAGGGGGTGTAACTGGAGCAGGCTAACGATGACCTGGAGAGACCCAAGAGGTAAGAGGGGGGTAACTGGAGCAGGCTAACGATGACCTGGAGAGACCCAAGAGGTAAGAGGGGGGTGTAACTGGAGCAGGCTAACGATGACCTGGAGAGACCCAAGGGAGAGGGGGGGTGTAACTGGAGCAGGCTAACGATGACCTGGAGAGATCCAAGAGGGGGGGTGTAACTGGAGCAGGCTAACGATGACCTGGAGAGACCCAAGAGGTAAGAGGGGGGTGTAACTGGAGCAGGCTAACGATGACCTGGAGAGACCCAAGAGGTAAGAGGGGGGTGTAACTGGAGCAGGCTAACGATGACCTGGAGAGACCCAAGAGGTAAGAGGGGGTGTAACTGGAGCAGGCTAACGATGACCTGGAGAGACCCAAGAGGTAAGAGGGGGGTGTAACTGGAGCAGGCTAACGATGACCTGGAGAGACCCAAGAGGGGGGTGTAACTGGAGCAGGCTAACGATGACCTGGAGAGATCCAAGAAGGGGGGGTGTAACTGGAGCAGGCTAACGATGACCTGGAGAGATCCAAGAAGAGGGGGGTGTAACTGGAGCAGGCTAACGATGACCTGGAGAGACCCAAGAGGTAAGAGGAGGGAGGGGGGTGTAACTGGAGCAGGCTAACGATGACCTGGAGAGATCCAAGAGGGGGGTGTAACTGGAGCAGGCTAACGATGACCTGGAGAGACCCAAGAGGGGGGGTGTAACTGAGCAGGCTAACGATGACCTGGAGAGATCCAAGAGGGGGGTGTAACTGGAGCAGGCTAACGATGACCTGGAGAGACCCAAGAGGGGGGTGTAACTGGAGCAGGCTAACGATGACCTGGAGAGATCCCTCCTATCATAAGCACCTCTTTTTCTCTCTGTGCTCCTGCACCATCTCACTGGCAGGATTCTTACATAGAGAATGGTTCTTAATGATGTACACTAACTCTTCCTAAACCTTTTCCTCCTCCGTCACCCCTCCATCAGGGCCCATCATGTCTCTGGAGGACTTTGAACAGAGGATGAACCACGTGATAGAGAGGAATGCCTTCCTGGAGAGCGAGCTGGATGAGAAGGAGGACCTACTGGAGTCTGTTCAGAGACTGAAGGATGAAGCCAGAGGTGTGTCTAGGATCAGGATCCCCATGAGCCGACGCCGTCATGTTAGCTAATCTTCCTGGGGTCCAACACCAATTTAATAAGACATTACAAACATTTAACAAGTAGACAATTCAAATACCTGACAGGAAACACATTTAACATGCAGTTGATGCTTTCTATTTCCTGTCGGGTCACGTGGTCTTTACTATTTCCTGTCGGGTCACGTGGTCTTTACTATTTCCTGTCGGGTCACGTGGTCTTTAATTTCCTGTCGGGTCACGTGGTCTTTACTATTTCCTGTCGGGTCACGTGGTCTTTACTATTTCCTGTCGGGTCACGTGGTCTGTACTATTTCCTGTCGGGTCACGTGGTCTGTACTTTTTTCGTGAGATATATGGATTGGTAAAGAGTTCCATTCAGCTATGGCTCTATATAAAACTGTAGGTGTAAGAGGATTTAAGGCTTTGTGGGTCTTGTGCAGCACGCTGAGACATCAGGCTGGGACAGTGTTCATGTGTCTCTGTGTTATGAATTAATGGTCCTGTCCTGGTTAACTGGCGTCCGTTAACCAGGCTAACGGTTGGTCTGGTTAACGGTTGGTCTGGTTAACGGTTGGTCTGGTTAACGGTTGGTCTGGTTAACTGGCGGTCCGGTTGGCCTGGTTAACTGGCGTCCCGTTAACCAGGCTAACGGTTGGTCTGGTTAACGGTTGGTCTGGCTAACTGGCGGTCCGGTTGGCCTGGTTAACTCCACAGGCGTAGGGGGCTGAACCAGGGATGGAATGATCCCTCAGAGCTGTGCTAGCTATGACATCATCAGTCACTCCTAAAGGGACAGGCGTTCTTACTGTCTCTCTGTGTGTCTTAGATCTAAGACAGGAGTTGGCTGTCCAACAGAAGCAGGAAAGACGTCCGTCCTTCGCTGTCACCAAAGAATCTTCCTCAGACAAGACTGAGGACAAAACATCCCTCTATACCTCCCATTCATCAACACGACCGCCCTCATCCCTCCATACCCCTCCTCCTGCTCTCCCTCCATCCCTCCTCTCCACGCCCTCCAGACCCCCCACCCCTCAGCAAGCCCCTTCACCACCCCCCCACCATCTTACAGCAGAGGTGAGTGCCCCCGTGTGTGTGTTCATGTGTAAAATGTGTGTACTCATTAAATTCCCGGATCACACCAGGAGATGTGAATCTCTTTTATTATTGTGTGTTCAGGCGATGGCCTATCGGGTGCTTCTCTAACCACGTCGACACGTATCTCAGCTCTCAACATCGTAGGAGAACTGTTGAGGAAAGTCGGGGTAAGATGACTGCGGTGATTGTCTTCTAATTCTAATACACATACACACTACACAACTACCCACCTGCACACTACACCAGGGGTTCTCAACCTAGGGGGCGTGCCCACCATATGGGTCGTCAACGTTTGGTGGGGGGGCGCGGGACTTTCCTTTATTTGAGGGGTAATTATTACTATTTTCTTTTTAGTTTGTGATTTGTTTATACAGATCTAAAATTATGCATAAATCCACAACGCTTTAGGCTAGCAACAATGCAGTACAATGCTTTAGGCTAGCAACAATGCAGTACAATGCTTTAGGCTAGCAACAATGCAGTACAATGCTTTAGGCTAGCAACAATGCAGTACAATGCTTTAGGCTAGCAACAATGCAGTACAATGCTTTAGGCTAGCAACAATGCAGTACAATGCTTTAGGCTAGCAACAATGCAGTACAATGCTTTAGGCTAGCAACAATGCAGTACAATGCTTTAGGCTAGCAACAATGCAGTACAATGCTTTAGGCTAGCAACAATGCAGTACAATGCTTTAGGCTAGCAACAATGCAGTACAATGCTTTAGGCTAGCAACAATGCCGTCAATGCTTTAGGCTAGCAACAATGCCGTACAATGCTTTAGGCTAGCAACAATGCAGTAAAATGCTTTAGGCTAGTGTAACAGTATAGCTTCCGTCCCTCTCCTCGCCCCTACCTGGGCTCTAACCAGGGACCCTCTGCACACAGACAACAGTCACCCTCGAAGTGTCGTTACCCATCGCTCCACAAAAGCCACCCTTGCAGAACAACTACTTCAAAGTCTCAGAGCGAGTGGTGTCACCGATTTAAAATGCTATTAGTGCGCACCCCGCTAACGAGCTAGCCATTTCACATCCGTTACAGTAGCAGCAAGCGGTAAAATGCTTTGGGCTAGCAACTAGTGGTAAAATGCTTTGGGCTAGCAACAAGCGGTAAAATGCTTTGGGCTAGCAACAAGCGGTCAAATGCTTTGGGCTAGCAACAAGCGGTCAAATGCTTTGGGCTAGCAACAAGCGGTCAAATGCTTTGGGCTAGCAACAGGCGGTCAAATGCTTTGGGCTAGCAACAGGCGGTCAAATGCTTTGGGCTAGCAACAGGCGGTCAAATGCTTTGGGCTAGCAACAGGCGGTCAAATGCTTTGGGCTAGCAACAGGCGGTCAAATGCTTTGGGCTAGCAACAGGCGGTCAAATGCTTTGGGCTAGCAACAGGCGGTCAAATGCTTTGGGCTAGCAACAGGCGGTCAAATGCTTTGGGCTAGCAACAGGCGGTCAAATGCTTTGGGCTAGCAACAGGCGGTCAAATGCTTTGGGCTAGCAACAGGCGGTCAAATGCTTTGGGCTAGCAACAGGCGGTCAAATGCTTTGGGCTAGCAACAGGCGGTCAAATGCTTTGGGCTAGCAACAGGCGGTCAAATGCTTTGGGCTAGCAACAGGCGGTCAAATGCTTTGGGCTAGCAACAGGCGGTCAAATGCTTTGGGCTAGCAACAGGCGGTCAAATGCTTTGGGCTAGCAACAGGCGGTCAAATGCTTTGGGCTAGCAACAGGCGGTCAAATGCTTTGGGCTAGCAACAGGCGGTCAAATGCTTTGGGCTAGCAACAGGCGGTCAAATGCTTTGGGCTAGCAACAGGCGGTCAAATGCTTTGGGCTAGCAACAGGCGGTCAAATGCTTTGGGCTAGCAACAGGCGGTCAAATGCTTTGGGCTAGCAACAGGCGGTCAAATGCTTTGGGCTAGCAACAGGCGGTCAAATGCTTTGGGCTAGCAACAGGCGGTCAAATGCTTTGGGCTAGCAACAGGCGGTCAAATGCTTTGGGCTAGCAACAGGCGGTCAAATGCTTTGGGCTAGCAACAGGCGGTCAAATGCTTTGGGCTAGCAACAGGCGGTCAAATGCTTTGGGCTAGCAACAGGCGGTCAAATGCTTTGGGCTAGCAACAGGCGGTCAAATGCTTTGGGCTAGCAACAGGCGGTCAAATGCTTTGGGCTAGCAACAGGCGGTCAAATGCTTTGGGCTAGCAACAGGCGGTCAAACGCTTTGGGCTAGCAACAGGCGGTCAAACGCTTTGGGCTAGCAACAGGCGGTCAAACGCTTTGGGCTAGCAACAGGCGGTCAAACGCTTTGGGCTAGCAACAGGCGGTCAAACGCTTTGGGCTAGCAGCAGGCGGTCAAACGCTTTGGGCTAGCAGCAGGCGGTCAAACGCTTTGGGCTAGCAGCAGGCGGTCAAACGCTTTGGGCTAGCAGCAGGCGGTCAAACGCTTTGGGCTAGCAGCAGGCGGTCAAACGCTTTGGGCTAGCAGCAGGCGGTCAAACGCTTTGGGCTAGCAGCAAGCGGTAAAATGGCAGAGGATGACGTGGTCCTGATGTACATGGGCATATATTGGTTTGTCGCTATGCCATTCAGAAGCTGAGCTACGACCTTCTAAAGTGGAGGAGTCAGAGAAATTGGATTTTGGTTGGGAAAGTCATCTCATACAATGTGACTGTCGCTATCAATTGATCTAATCACTTTCTTTAAAAGAGTATGTATAATTAAATTGAGGGTTAATATAAATAAATCTAATAAAACATAATTGTTCTAATAAAAACATTGTTGTTGTTTTGAAGCTCATTTCAAGTCATTCTACATAGTTTGGGGATATCAGGTCTAGACTTTATTTTCTAAATCTATTATTATCATTAAATAGCCTCCCTAAGTTTTGTTAAACTATGTAGAATGACTTGAAATGAGCTTCAAAACAACATGTTCAGATTAAACCAACATCAAGCTGGTGTTTATTGAAGAGCCTATATTCAATTCAAGTGACATTAAGAAAGGGGCACTTGGGGAATAAAGGTTGAGAACCCCTGCTCTACTGCCTCCCTCATACAGGTGGGGCAGGGTGTTCTGTCTGCGTACCCCTGCTCTACTGCCTCCCTCATACAGGTGGGGCAGGGGGTTCTGTCTGCGTACCCCTGCTCTACTGCCTCCCTCATACATGTGGGGCAGGGGGTTCTGTCTGCGTACCCCTGCTCTACTGCCTCCCTCGTACAGGTGGGGCAGGGGGTTCTGTCTGCGTACCCCTGCTCTACTGCCTCCCTCATACAGGTGGGGCAGGGGGTTCTGTCTGCGTACCCCTGCTCTACTGCCTCCCTCATACAGGTGGGGCAGGGGGTTCTGTCTGCGTACCCCTGCTCTACTGCCTCCCTCATACAGGTGGGGCAGGGGGTTCTGTCTGCGGGGTTTAACATCTGTTTCCTGTAAGTCGTACAGCTGTAACAGGAAGTCTGCTGACTGTTCTGTTCTCTCCATCTTCCTCTCTGACCACAACACTGTTCCGTCTTCCTCTCTGACCACAACACTGTTCTGTCTTCCTCTCCACAACACTGTTCTGTCTTCCTCTCTGACCACAACACTGTTCTGTCTTCCTCTCTGACCACAACACTGTTCTGTCTTCCTCTCTCTGACCACAACACTGTTCTGTCTTCCTCTCTGACCACAACACTGTTCTGTCTTCCTCTCTGACCACAACACTGTTCTGTCTTCCTCTCTGACCACAACACTGTTCTGTCTTCCTCTCTGACCACAACACTGTTCTGTCTTCCTCTCTCTGACCACAACACTGTTCTGTCTTCCTCTCTGACCACAACACTGTTCTGTCTTCCTCTCTGACCACAACACTGTTCTGTCTTCCTCTCTGACCACAACACTGTTCTGTCTTCCTCTCTGACCACAACACTGTTCTGTCTTCCTCTCTGACCACAACACTGTTCTGTCTTCCTCTCTGACCACAACACTGTTCTGTCTTCCTCTCTGACCACAACACTGTTCTGTTCTCTCCATCTTCCTCTCTGACCACAACACTGTTCCGTCTTCCTCTCTGACCACAACACTGTTCAGTCTTCCTCTCTGACCACAACACTGTTCTGTCTTCCTCTCTGACCACAACACTGTTCCGTCTTCCTCTCTGACCACAACACTGTTCAGTCTTCCTCTCTGATCACAACACTGTTCCGTCTTCCTCTCTGATCACAACACTGTTCCGTCTTCCTCTCTGACCACAACACTGTTCAGTCTTCCTCTCTGACCACAACACTGTTCCGTCTTCCTCTCTGACCACAACACTGTTCCGTCTTCCTCTCTGACCACAACACTGTTCAGTCTTCCTCTCTGACCACAACACTGTTCTGTCTTCCTCTCTGACCACAACACTGTTCAGTCTTCCTCTCTGACCACAACACTGTTCTGTCTTCCTCTCTGACCACAACACTGTTCTGTCTTCCTCTCTGATCACAACACTGTTCTGTCTTCCTCTCTGATCACAACACATTCATGTATATCACAACACTGTTCTGTCTGTCTGTTCCCCCCCCCCCCCCTCTGATCACGACTGTTCTTTCTTCCCCCCTCTGATCACAACATCACAAACACATAACTGTGTGTGTGCCCTGCGGCCTGCATCCATCCGTGCCTGTGGTTTCAGAACCTGGAGTCTAAACTAGCGTCCTGTAGGGAGTTTGTCTATGAACAGTCTCCTGGTCGCAGTACCCTCTCTGGGGGACAGGGGGCGCCACCCATCCAGAGAGGCACTTCTTCTGACACACCGTCCACCACCAACGGACTCTACGAGAAAGGGTGAGGGGGTCAACTATAGCTGGCTCTATGACTAGCTCAATGACTGCATCCCATATGGCACCCTAATCCCTATAGGCCCTGGTTAATAGTAGTGCACTAGGGAATAGGGTCCCATATGGCACCCTAATCCCTATAGGCCCTGGTTAATAGTAGTGCACTAGGGAATAGGGTCCCATATGGCACCCTAATCCCTATAGGCCCTGGTTAATAGTAGTGCACTAGGGAATAGGGTCCCATATGACACCCTAATCCCTATAGGCCCTGGTTAATAGTAGTGCACTAGGGAATAGGGTCCCATATGACACCCTAATCCCTATAGGCCCTGGTTAATAGTAGTGCACTAGGGAATAGGGTCCCATATGGCACCCTAATCCCTATAGGCCCTGGTTAATAGTAGTGCACTAGGGAATAGGGTCCCATATGGCACCCTAATCCATATAGGCCCTGGTTAATAGTAGTGCACTAGGGAATAGGGTCCCATATGGCACCCTAATCCATTTAGGCCCTGGTTAATAGTAGTGCACTAGGGAATAGGGTCCCATATGGCACCCTAATCCATATAGGCCCTGGTTAATAGTAGTGCACTAGGGAATAGGGTCCCATATGGCACCCTAATCTCTATAGGCCCTGGTTAATAGTAGTGCACTAGGGAATAGGGTCCCATATGGCACCCTAATCCATATAGGCCCTGGTTAATAGTAGTGCGCTAGGGAATAGGGTGCCATTTGTTACTCAACCAATGACTTGACCATTTCTACATGCTGATCTGTGTAGTTTGTAACAGACATTTACTCTGTCAGGGATCTACATGCTGATCTGTGTAGTTTGTAACAGACATTTACTCTGTCAGGGATCTACATGCTGATCTGTGTAGTTTGTAACAGACATTTCCTCTGTCAGGGATCTACATGCTGATCTGTGTAGTTTGTAACAGACATTTACTCTGTCAGGGATCTACATGCTGATCTGTGTAGTTTGTAACAGACATTTCCTCTGTCAGGGATCTACATGCTGATCTGTGTAGTTTGTATTACATTAAACTGGAACCCGACAGCCCAGCACATTAAACTGGAACCCGACAGCCCAGCACATTAAACTGGAACCCGACAGCCCAGCACATTAAACTGGAACCCGACGGCCCAGCACATTAAACTGGAACCCGACGGCCCAGCACATTAAACTGGAACCCGACGGCCCAGCACATTAAACTGGAACCCGACGGCCCAGCACATTAAACTGGAACCCGACGGCCCAGCACATTAAACTGGAACCCGACGGCCCAGCACATTAAACTGGAACCCGACGGCCCAGCACATTAAACTGGAACCCGACGGCCCAGCACATTAAACTGGAACCCGACGGCCCAGCACATTAAACTGGAACCCGACGGCCCAGCACATTAAACTGGAACCCGACGGCCCAGCACATTAAACTGGAACCCGACGGCCCAGCACATTAAACTGGAACCCGACGGCCCAGCACATTAAACTGGAACCCGACGGCCCAGCACATTAAACTGGAACCCGACGGCCCAGCACATTAAACTGGAACCCGACGGCCCAGCACATTAAACTGGAACCCGACGGCCCAGCACATTAAACTGGAACCCGACGGCCCAGCACATTAAACTGGAACCCGACGGCCCAGCACATTAAACTGGAACCCGACGGCCCAGCACATTAAACTGGAACCCGACGGCTGGAACCAGCAGCACATTAAACTGGAACCCGACGGCCCAGCACATTAAACTGGAACCCGACGGCCCAGCACATTAAACTGGAACCCGACGGCCCAGCACATTAAACTGGAACCCGACGGCCCAGCACATTAAACTGGAACCCGACGGCCCAGCACATTAAACTGGAACCCGACGGCCCAGCACATTAAACTGGAACCCGACGGCCCAGCACATTAAACTGGAACCCGACGGCCCAGCACATTAAACTGGAACCCGACGGCCCAGCACATTAAACTGGAACCCGACGGCCCAGCACATTAAACTGGAACCCGACGGCCCAGCACCACGGCCCACCACACTGAACGGCCCACCACACGATGGCCCAGCACATTAAACTGGAACCCGACAGCCCAGCACATTAAACTGGAACCCGACAGCCCAGCACATTAAACTGGAACCCGACAGCCCAGCACATTAAACTGGAACCCGACGGCCCAGCACATTAAACAGCCCATCAGAGAATAAAATGGACACTGAAGACCAAAACATACAAATAAAAAAAATGTCATTAATTGTAATGTCGTAGCCTACAACCTAATGAACAAATCTAAAGCTGATTCAGGAGTCTACAACCTAATGAACAAATCTAAAGCTGATTCAGTAGTCTACAACCTAATGAACAAATCTAAAGCTGATTCAGGAGTCTACATGATATTAATGAACAAATCTAAAGCTGATTCAGGAGTCTACAACCTAATGAACAAATCTAAAGCTGATTCAGGAGTCTACAACCTAATGAACAAATCTAAAGCTGATTCAGGAGTCTACAACCTAATGAACAAATCTAAAGCTGATTCAGGAGTCTACATGATATTAATGAACAAATCTAAAGCTGATTCAGGAGTCTACAACCTAATGAACAAATCTAAAGCTGATTCAGGAGTCTACAACCTAATGAACAAATCTAAAGCTGATTCAGGAGTCTACAACCTAATGAACAAATCTAAAGCTGATTCAGGAGTCTACAACCTAATGAACAAATCTAAAGCTGATTCAGGAGTCTACAACCTAATGAACAAATCTAAAGCTGATTCAGTAGTCTACAACCTAATGAACAAATCTAAAGCTGATTCAGGAGTCTACATGATATTAATGAACAAATCTAAAGCTGATTCAGGAGTCTACAACCTAATGAACAAATCTAAAGCTGATTCAGGAGTCTACAACCTAATGAACAAATCTAAAGCTGATTCAGGAGTCTACAACCTAATGAACAAATCTAAAGCTGATTCAGGAGTCTACATGATATTAATGAACAAATCTAAAGCTGATTCAGGAGTCTACAACCTAATGAACAAATCTAAAGCTGATTCAGGAGTCTACAACCTAATGAACAAATCTAAAGCTGATTCAGGAGTCTACAACCTAATGAACAAATCTAAAGCTGATTCAGGAGTCTACAACCTAATGAACAAATCTAAAGCTGATTCAGGAGTCTACATGATATTAATGAACAAATCTAAAGCTGATTCAGGAGTCTACAACCTAATGAACAAATCTAAAGCTGATTCAGGAGTCTACAACCTAATGAACAAATCTAAAGCTGATTCAGGAGTCTACATGATATTAATGAACAAATCTAAAGCTGATTCAGGAGTCTACAACCTAATGAACAAATCTAAAGCTGATTCAGGAGTCTACATGATATTAATGAACAAATCTAAAGCTGATTCAGGAGTCTACATGATATTAATGAACAAATCTAAAGCTGATTCAGGAGTCTACATGATATTAATGAACAAATCTAAAGCTGATTCAGGAGTCTACATGATATTAATGAACAAATCTAAAGCTGATTCAGGAGTCTACATGATATTAATGAACAAATCTAAAGCTGATTCAGGAGTCTACATGATATTAATGAACAAATCTAAAGCTGATTCAGGAGTCTACATGATATTAATGAACAAATCTAAAGATGATTCAGTTGTCTACAACCTAATGAACAAATCTAAAGCTGATTCAGGAGTCTACATGATATTAATGAACAAATCTAAAGCTGATTCAGGAGTCTACAACCTAATGAACAAATCTAAAGCTGATTCAGGAGTCTACATGATATTAATGAACAAATCTAAAGCTGATTCAGGAGTCTACAACCTAATGAACAAATCTAAAGCTGATTCAGGAGTCTACAACCTAATGAACAAATCTAAAGCTGATTCAGGAGTCTACAACCTAATGAACAAATCTAAAGCTGATTCAGGAGTCTACAACCTAATGAACAAATCTAAAGCTGATTCAGGAGTCTACGTGATATTAATGAACAAATCTAAAGCTGATTCAGGAGTCTACATGATATTAATGAACAAATCTAATAATAATATAAATCTAAAGCTGATTCAGGAGTCTACATGATATTAATGAACAAATCTAATAATAATATAAATCTAAAGCTGATTCAGGAGTCTACATGATATTAATGAACAAATCTAAAGCTGATTCAGGAGTCTACATGATATTAATGAACAAATCTAAAGATGATTCAGTTGTCTACAACCTAATGAACAAATCTAAAGCTGATTCAGGAGTCTACATGATATTAATGAACAAATCTAAAGCTGATTCAGGAGTCTACAACCTAATGAACAAATCTAAAGCTGATTCAGGAGTCTACAACCTAATGAACAAATCTAAAGCTGATTCAGGAGTCTACATGATATTAATGAACAAATCTAAAGCTGATTCAGGAGTCTACATGATATTAATGAACAAATCTAAAGCTGATTCAGGAGTCTACATGATATTAATGAACAAATCTAAAGCTGATTCAGGAGTCTACATGATATTAATGAACAAATCTAAAGCTGATTCAGGAGTCTACAACCTAATGAACAAATCTAAAGCTGATTCAGGAGTCTACAACCTAATGAACAAATCTAAAGCTGATTCAGGAGTCTACATGATATTAATGAACAAATCTAAAGCTGATTCAGGAGTCTACATGATATTAATGAACAAATCTAAAACTGATTCAGGAGTCTACATGATATTAATGAACAAATCTAAAGCTGATTCAGGAGTCTACATGATATTAATGAACAAATCTAAAGCTGATTCAGGAGTCTACATGATATTAATGAACAAATCTAAAACTGATTCAGGAGTCTACAACCTAATGAACAAATCTAAAGCTGATTCAGGAGTCTACAACCTAATGAACAAATCTAAAGCTGATTCAGGAGTCTACAACCTAATGAACAAATCTAAAGCTGATTCAGGAGTCTACATGATATTAATGAACAAATCTAAAGCTGATTCAGGAGTCTACAACCTAATGAACAAATCTAAAGCTGATTCAGGAGTCTACAACCTAATGAACAAATCTAAAGCTGATTCAGGAGTCTACAACCTAATGAACAAATCTAAAGCTGATTCAGGAGTCTACATGATATTAATGAACAAATCTAAAGCTGATTCAGGAGTCTACATGATATTAATGAACAAATCTAAAGCTGATTCAGGAGTCTACATGATATTAATGAACAAATCTAAAGCTGATTCAGGAGTCTACATGATATTAATGAACAAATCTAAAGCTGATTCAGGAGTCTACATGATATTAATGAACAAATCTAAAGCTGATTCAGGAGTCTACATGATATTAATGAACAAATCTAAAGCTGATTCAGGAGTCTACATGATATTAATGAACAAATCTAAAGATGATTCAGGAGTCTACATGATATTAATGAACAAATCTAAAGCTGATTCAGGAGTCTACAACCTAATGAACAAATCTAAAGCTGATTCAGGAGTCTACATGATATTAATGAACAAATCTAAAGCTGATTCAGGAGTCTACATGATATTAATGAACGATGATGATCCTACAAGGCCTATTGGGGAAGGACAGTCTGAAAATAGCCTGGGATGGAGTCCTAACAAAATGGCTGAAAATAGCCTGGGATGGAGTCCTAACAAAATGGCTGAAAATAGCCTGAGTTGAAGTCTGAAACATTCTGTTAAGTCGTAGTGTGCTGTTAAAGTAATCTGTTTCTGTTGTGTGTTACAGAATGGTGAAGATGTTAGACTTCGGACCAGGACCCAAAATTATTCTGTGAACTCCGCCCTAGCCCCACACCTCATCAACCCCTCCCTCCATATCTATCAGGGTCGTGTTCACTAGACACCGAATGGTGCTAAACTGGCTGAAACGTGGAAGGACTAACTGAACTTGTCCAACAAACTGTTCTTTTTTTTGTTGTGCAAAACCTGTTCTGTTGCAAAACGTTTTGCTGCAGTTAGCTACAGCATGCACTAATGAATGTGTCCCTGCCCAGCACAGTCTCCCTAGGTCACCAGGCTTGTATCCCAGCTTTCAGCTTTCAATGGGGTTTCAATGTGCTAGTGTACAGCTCTCACTCTGGAATAGAATGGACCAGATCACTGAACATCACGGAAGTGAGTCTAGAGTTCTAGAACGGTTCTAGAATGTCATTGAGACAGAACCTCACCTTCTAATGCAATGGAATGTCAGTGTTGATATCAACTGTTCTAGAGCGCCATTGAGGTACTTTGATGACGTCACGGATCAACGGTACTCCTTCCTCTGCGCTTTACCCAGGATGCTTTGCCCTGGGGGTCTCTTATCAAGGACTGAGTGGGGCTTCTAGGAGTGGGGCTTATGGCTTTGGCACTTCCTGTTGGGACCAACCTGTAGCAGACCCATATGTGGTCAAAAGTAGTGCACTATCTTGGGAACAGGGTGTGACCAGTGTCTATAGGTCTCTGGTCAAAAGTAGTGTACTATGTAGGGAGTAGGGTGCCATTTGAGACGTAATCACAGTGTCTCGCTACAGGACGGCACGTGTTTTGTTACATTTGATGTGTTCTGTTTTTGTTCCTGTTGTTGTTTTATGGAGGAAGAAGTCTTACTGGAACGAATGTTTATCCACACAATAATGATTAATATTTAAAAATTATATATATTTTACTTCACTTGAATACACCCCTTTTGTTTTGTCTACCAATGTTTGAATAATAATGCTGTGACTGAACAGTGACACCTACTGGTTAAGGACAGGAAGTGGAAGGAGTGTGAAGAGGGTCAAGAGTAGGGTTGCTAAATTCAGGTAACTTTCCCCAAAAATACACTGGTTTTCCAGAAATCCTGGTTGGATGATTCCCAGAATCAGGGTGTAGTAAGCAGGGAATCTGGAATCCTTCAGCTAGGATTTCTGGGGAAAAAAACAGGACATCTTGGGACTAGTCAGGAGGCAGAAGGAAAGTTGGCGTAGAAGGTTTGGTATGGAATAGATGTACTTTGCACTTTTTTACTGCAGGTTCAGGATCAGATGTTGTCCCTCTTTAAGGGTGGGGATTGGGGTTAGGGTAATCTGATCCTAGATCTGTGGGTGATTGGTTAGGTTGAGGAATGTGTTCGGTATAGAGAGGGCTTCTGTGACAGCATGGTCAGCGCCATTGAGGGATTTCTCCATTTTAAAGTAGTCCATTTCTTCTACGGTAAAGACAAGGTTGGTGATTTACTGCCCCCTGGAGGGTGTTGTCTGAACAGGTATAAAGACAAGGTTGCTAATTTACTGCCCCCTGGAGGGTGCTGTCTGAACAGGTATAAAGACAAGGTTGGTAATTTACTGCCCCCTGGAGGGTGTTGTCTGAACAGGTATAAAGACTAGGTTGGTGATTTATACTGCCCCCTGGAGGGTGTTGTCTGAACAGGTATAAAGACAAGGTTGGTGATTTACTGCCCCCTGGAGGGTGTTGTCTGAACAGGTATAAAGACAAGGTTGGTGATTTACTGCCCCCTGGAGGGTGTTGTCTGAACAGGTATAAAGACAAGGTTGGTGATTTACTGCCCCCTGGAGGGTGTTGTCTGAACAGGTATAAAGACAAGGTTGGTGATTTACTGCCCCTGGAGGGGGTTGTCTGAACAGGTATAAAGACAAGGTTGGTGATTTACTGGCACCTGCAGTTATGTAATGTTAGTATAGTATAATTCATTGGCTGATCAGTCCTACTGACCTGGATGGAATTCTGTAATCCTTTCCTGACCGATAGCAAGTACCAGACACTTCTTGACTACTTCAAAATGGTGGAAGTCCTCAATGACTCACTCTGCCCATGCTTAAACCGGCTTCGTGGCACAAGAGCAGTCTATCCTAGTCTATGGTGTTGAGGATGCTACCGATGGTGGCACGCCAGCCTGGTAAAACCTGACTGAACGCTAGCCTGTGCTCACCTTTAGAGCTTCAACATGGCTAGGCTGATGGAGCACCTTCAACATGGCTAGGCTGATGGAGCACCTTCAACATGGCTAGGCTGATGGAGCACCTTCAACATGGCTAGGCTGATGGAGCACCTTCAACATGGCTAGGCTGATAGAGCTCTTCAACATGGCTAGGCTGATAGAGCTCTTCAACATGGCTAGGCTGATAGAGATCTTCATGGCTAGGCTGATAAGAGCTCTTCAACATGGCTAGGCTGATAAGAGCTCTTCAACATGGCTAGGCTGATAAGAGCTCTTCAACATGGCTAGGCTGATAAGAGATCTTCAACATGGCTAGGCTGTTAGAGCACCTTCAACATGGATAGGCTGATAAGAGATTTTCAACATGGCTAGGCTGATAGAGATCTTCATGGCTAGGCTGATAAGAGATTTTCAACATGGCTAGGCTGATAAGAGCTCTTCAACATGGCTAGGCTGATAAGAGATCTTCAACATGGCTAGGCTGATAGCGATCTTCAACATGGCTAGGCTGATAGCGATCTTCAACATGGCTAGGCTGACAGCGATTTTCAACACGGCTAGGCTGATAGCGATCTTCAACACGGCTAGGCTGATAGCGATCTTCAACACGGCTAGGCTGATAGCGATCTTCAACATGGCTAGGCTGATAGCGATCTTCAACATGGCTAGGCTGATAGAGCTCTTCAACATGGCTAGGCTGATAAGAGATCTTCAACATGGCTAGGCTGATAGAGCTCTTCAACATGGCTAGGCTGATAGAGCTCTTCAACATGGCTAGGCTGATAGAGATCTTCAACATGGCTAGGCTGATAGCGATCTTCAGCATGGCTAGGCTGATGGAGCACCTTCAGCATGGCTAGGCTGATAGAGCACCTTCAACATGGCTAGGCTGATAGAGCACCTTCAACATGGCTAGGCTGATAGAGCACCTTCAACATGGCTAGGCTGATGTAACAGAGTTAGATGACCAAAGTTAATGATGCCTTCTTGGCCTATAATGTGTTTAAACTACAGCAATACAGTAGGATGTTCTTACTAGTAGAAGTCATGAATGAACAATCCACGAGTAATCCACGTGGAGATTGAAGCTGTGTTTTATAGTTGTAAGTGGAAATGTTGATATTTGGATATGACAGACAGCCACGTATGTTGCTCAGAGGGTAGTCCAGATTTACGTTTGTTATGCGACGGCCTTACCTGTGAATGACTGACTAGGGCGGCAAAATTCAGACAACTTTCTCAAATTTCCCACATATTCCATAAATCAGTGTTAGAAGATTCACGGAATCAAGCGGGAATAAGCAAGAAATCCAACATTCCAACCAGGAATTCTGGAAATCCAACATTCCAACCAGGAATTCTAGAAATCCAACATTCCAACCAGGAATTCTGGAAATCCATTTATTTAAAAAAACATGTTTTTTTTAAAGTTACCGGAATTTTTCAAACAGGTATAAAGGTACAGGTATAAAGACAAGGTTGGTTTTACTGCCCCCTGGAGGGTTTTCTGAACAAAAAGACAGGTATAAAGGGTGTTGTCTGAACAGGTATAAAGACCAGGTTGGTGATTTACTGCCCCCTGGAGGGTGTTGTCTGAACAGGTATAAAGACAAGGTTGGTGATTTACTGCCCCCTGGAGGGTGTTGTCTGAACAGGTATAAAGACCAGGATGGTGATTTACTGCCCCCTGGAGGGTGTTGTCTGAACAGGTATAAAGACAAGGTTGGTGATTTACTGCCCCCTGGAGGGTGTTGTCTGAACAGGTATAAAGACCAGGATGGTGATTTACTGCCCCCTGGAGGGTGTTGTCTGAACAGGTATAAAGACTAGGTTGGTGATTTTACTGCCCCCTGGAGGGTGTTGTCTGAACAGGTATAAAGACAAGGTTGGTGATTTTACTGCCCCCTGGAGGGTGTTGTCTGAACGGGTATAAAGACAAGTTTGGTGATTTACTGGCACCTGCAGTTATGTAATGTTAGTATAGTATAATTCATTGGCTGATCAGTCCTACTGACCTGGATGGAATTCTGTAATCCTTTCCTGACCGATAGCAAGTACCAGCCACTTCTTGACTACTTCAAAATGGTGGAAGTCCTCAATGACTCGCTCTGCCCTGTGAATGTGGTTTAGAATCTCAGGGGTTATACCCCATACAAGATGAGTGTTTAACATATTGTATATGGTGGCACAAGTGTAACAGAGGTTATTTGGCTCGGATAAACCAGTGGTTCACCACCAAGTAATGTACTCCATGCTCTGCCCTCTACCCCCTCATGAGTCTCTGACCAGTAAGCCTGTGGTCTCATGAGTCTTTGACCAGTAAGCCTGTGGTCTCATGAGTCTCTGACCAGTAAGCCTGTGGTCTCATGAGTCTCTGACCAGTAAGCCTGTGGTCTCATGAGTCTCTGACCAGTAAGCCTGTGGTCTCATGAGTCTCTGACCAGTAAGCCTGTGGTCTCATGAGTCTCTGACCAGTAAGCCTGTGGTCTCATGAGTCTCTGACCAGTAAGCCTGTGGTCTCATGAGTCTCTGACCAGTAAGCCTGTGGTCTCATGAGTCTCTGACCAGTAAGCCTGTGGTCTCATGAGTCTCTGACCAGTAAGCCTGTGGTCTCATGAGTCTCTGACCAGTAAGCCTGTGGTCTCATGAGTCTCTGACCAGTAAGCCTGTGGTCTCATGAGTCTCTGACCAGTAAGCCTGTGGTCTCATGAGTCTCTGACCAGTAAGCCTGTGGTCTCATGAGTCTCTGACCAGTAAGCCTGTGGTCTCATGAGTCTCTGACCAGTAAGCCTGTGGTCTCATGAGTCTCTGACCAGTAAGCCTGTGGTCTCATGAGTCTCTGACCAGTAAGCCTGTGGTCTCATGAGTCTCTGGTAAGCCTGTGGTCTCATGAGTCTCTGACCAGTAAGCCTGTGGTCTCATGAGTCTCTGACCAGTAAGCCTGTGGTCTCATGAGTCTCTGACCAGTAAGCCTGTGGTCTCATGAGTCTCTGACCAGTAAGCCTGTGGTCTCATGAGTCTCTGACCAGTAAGCCTGTGGTCTCATGAGTCTCTGACCAGTAAGCCTGTGGTCTCAGGAGTCTCTGACCAGTAAGCCTGTGGTCTCAGGAGTCTCTGACCAGTAAGCCTGTGGTCTCATGAGTCTCTGACCAGTAAGCCTGTGGTCTCATGAGTCTCTGACCAGTAAGCCTGTGGTCTCATGAGTCTTTGACCAGTAAGCCTGTGGTCTCATGAGTCTTTGACCAGTAAGCCTGTGGTCTCATGAGTCTTTGACCAGTAAGCCTGTGGTCTCATGAGTCTCTGACCAGTAAGCCTGTGGTCTCATGAGTCTCTGACCAGTAAGCCTGTGGTCTCATGAGTCTCTGACCAGTAAGCCTGTGGTCTCAGGAGTCTCTGACCAGTAAGCCTGTGGTCTCAGGAGTCTTGACCAGTAAGCCTGTGGTCTCATGAGTCTCACCAGTAAGCCTGTGGTCTCATGAGTCTTTGACCAGTACGCCTGTGGTCTGATGAGTCTTTGACCAGTACGCCTGTGGTCTCATGAGTCTCTGACCAGTAAGCCTGTGGTCTCAGGAGTCTCTGACCAGTAAGCCTGTGGTCTCATGAGTCTCTGACCAGTAAGCCTGTGGTCTCAGGAGTCTTAAGTAGCCCCTGTGGATTGGCTAATTACCCCCAAGGGTTCTAGTACCACTGGTTGTGAACCACTGGGGTTACTATGCTTGCATGGTGAATAACTTGGCCTGAGATCTGAAGACTCGCGTTAGCACCCAAGGGTAATGCCTTGGCTTTAACTCAGCGGGCTAACACAGTCTCTGAAGGCGCTCAATGGCCTGGGTATGTGGGTTTGAATACCTGGTTGATCATTCTCACCCCTATGTTTTGGGTATTTGTTGGTTCGTTCTGTGATGACAGGCTTGGGGCTTAAATATCAACACATTCCCTATATAGGGCCCTACTTTTTCCCCCCAGTTAGAAGTAAGGGCATACTACTCAGTCATAGGAGCCAGTCAAAAGTAGGATGCTATATAGGGAATAGGGTGCCATTTATGGACGCACTCAAATACTGTCACACCTATATTGATGATATTGTCGCTTATATCCTGTTGGGTGAAGCTTTGTGCCTTACTCTGAGACCACAGTGTGGTCTGACCTTATTAAAGATGTCTCAGTGTGGTCTGACCTTATTAAAGATGTCTCTGTGTAGCTGGGACCTCAGTGTGGTCTGATCTTATTAAAGATGTCTCTGTGTAGCTGGGACCTCAGTGTGGTCTGACCTTATTAAAGATGTCTCTGTGTAGCTGGGAACTCAGTGTGGTCTGATGTCTCTGTGTAGCTGGGACCTCAGTGTGGTCTGACCTTATTAAAGATGTCTCTGTGTACTGGGACCTCAGTGTGGTCTGATCTTATTAAAGATGTCTCTGTGTAGCTGGGACCTCAGTGTGGTCTGACCTTATTAAAGATGTCTCTGTGTAGCTGGGACCTCAGTGTGGTCTGATCTTATTAAAGATGTCTCTGTGTAGCTGGGACCTCAGTGTGGTCTGACCTTATTAAAGATGTCTCTGTGTAGCTGGGACCTCAGTGTGGTATGACCTTATTAAAGATGTCTCTGTGTAGCTGGGACCTCAGTGTGGTCTGATCTTATTAAAGATGTCTCTGTGTAGCTGGGACCTCAGTGTGGTCTGACCTTATTAAAGATGTCTCTGTGTAGCTGGGACCTCAGTGTGGTCTGACCTTATTAAAGATGTCTCTGTAGCTGGGACCTCAGTGTGGTCTGACCTTATTAAAGATGTCTCTTGTGTAGCTGGGACCTCAGTGTGGTCTGACCTTATTAAAGATGTCTCTGTGTAGCTGGGACCTCAGTGTGGTCTGATCTTATTAAAGATGTCTCAGTGTGGTCTGACCTTATTAAAGATGTCTCTGTGTAGCTGGGACCTCAGTGTGGTCTGACCTTATTAAAGATGTCTCTTGTGTAGCTGGGACCTCAGTGTGGTCTGACCTTATTAAAGATGTCTCTGTGTAGCTGGGACCTCAGTGTGGTCTGATCTTATTAAAGATGTCTCAGTGTGGTCTGACCTTATTAAAGATGTCTCTGTGTAGCTGGGACCTCAGTGTGGTATGACCTTATTAAAGATGTCTCTGTGTAGCTGGGACCTCAGTGTGGTCTGACCTTATTAAAGATGTCTCTGTGTAGCTGGGACCTCAGTGTGGTATGACCTTATTAAAGATGTCTCTGTGTAGCTGGGACCTCAGTGTGGTCTGATCTTATTAAAGATGTCTCTGTGTAGCTGGGACCTCAGTGTGGTCTGATCTTATTAAAGATGTCTCAACCTCAGTGTGGTCCCTTAGATGTCTCTGGTGCTGGGACCTCAGTGTGGTCTGAATTAAAGATGTCTCTGTGTAGCTGGGAACTCAGTGTGGTCTGATATCATGTCTCTGTGTAGCTGGGACCTCAGTGTGGTCTGATCTTATTAAAGATGTCTTTTCTATCCAGGTATAAAACACCTAGCCCATTCTGTTTCAAT